>NW_016813861.1:1751642-1855031 GCF_001698545.2 Rhinopithecus bieti | reverse complement strand
TTTTTTTATTTTTTATTTTATTTTATTTTATTTTTTGAGACAGAGTCTCGCTCTGTCGCCCAGGCTGGAGTGCAGTGGCATGATCGCGGCTCACTGCAAGCTCCGTCTCCCAGGTTCACGCCATTCTCCTGCCTCAGCCTCCCCAGCAGCTGAGACTACAGGCGCCCGCCACCACGTCCGGCTAATTTTTTCGTATTTTTAATAGAGACGGGGTTTCACCGTGTTAGCCGGATGGTCTCGATCTCCTGACCTTGTGATCCACCCACCTCGGTCTCCCAAAGTGCTGGGATTAGAGGCGTGAGCCACCACGCCCAGTCTGATATTAACTCCTAGAACAGAATGGGAGGGAACCTCATAGCTCATTTCGTTTGTGTAAACCACGAGGTGATTGATTCACCTAACGAACAAGATCAAAACCAGACCAGCTGATTAGCCTCTTCCATCTCACCACGGGACTCTCTCCATAGCTGATCTGAGTTATTCTCTGTCCTCTCCTGTTCTAAGTAGTCCCTCCCATGTAATTTATGAATTACAGAGGTATTCCTGAAAATATTTTCATGGGTTACATTCAACTTTTGGAATTGTATAGAGAGAGAAAGCAGCTCCTACCCTGGAGACTTCAGACTTTTGAACACAGGCTAATACACAGGGTCTCGGGGGATTAGGTGTATTTAACAGTACTCTGAATACTCGCAGTTTAAGCCTTTTTTTTCTTTTGAGACGAAGTCTCGCTCTGGATGGAGTGCAGTGGCACAATCCTGACTCACTGCAAGCTCCACCTCCTGTGGTCAAGCAATTCTCTGCCTCACCCTCCCAAGTAGCTGGGATTACAGGCGCCCGCCACCATGCCCGGCTAATTTTTGTTTGTATTTTTAGTAGAGACAGGGTTTCACCATCTTGGCCAGGATGGCCTTGAACTCCTGACCTCGTGATCCACCCACCTCAGCCTCCCAAAATGCTGGGATTACAGGCGTGAGCCACTGCACCTGGGAGTTTAAGCCTTTTTTTTTTTAATAGAGATGACTTTATATGCTGGAAAGAAAAGTGGATTGAAAAGTAAAGAGAATTTCATTCCAGTCATGTCTGTATCACTATCTAGTTCAAGCTTGTCCAACCTGCGGCCCACATGCAGCCCAGGACAGCTATGAATGTGATCCAACACAAATTTGTAAACTTTCTGAAAACATTATGAGATTGTTTTGCAATTTTTAAGTTCATCAGCTATCACTGTGTTGTTGTATTTTATGGGTGGCCCAAGACAATCCTTCTCCTTCCAATGTGGCCCAGGGAAGTCAAAAGATTGGATGCCCCAATAGTTAGTCTCTACAGCAGTTCATGGCCTGTAAATGTGAATAGGACTGAATAGAACATGGGGACTAAATTAACTCTAAGGTTCCATGTTAACTCATTAATTTCTTATTTTTGGTATGAATATACACACATACTATTAGGCACATTATGTCAGGTCACAGGAAAAGAATCTTTGCCTTCTTGAGGTTTAGGGCAAGAGATGAGTGAAATAAATATAATTCAGTGTGGTAAGTCACATGACAGAAGAATACACAAAATTCGTAATGATCAATGGTAGTTCTTGCCCACTGTTATCTAATTAAGCTACCCTCCTAAGGTTAAAGCATACATAATTTAAGGTAGTGGGTTGAATAGTGTCCACCCTAAATTCATGTTTACCCTCAGAGTGTGGCCTTATTTGGAAATAAGGTCTTCATAAGTTAAGGAAGGTAAGAATCAAGGTGAGATGACACTGCATTAGGGTGGGCCCTTAATCCACAAAGAGTGTCATAATAAGAGAGAAAACGGAGCAGGGCACGGTGGCTCATGCCTGCAATCCCAGCACTTTGGGAGGCCGAGGCGGGTGGATCTCCTGAGGTTGGGCATTCCAGACAAGCCTGACCAACATGGAGAAACCCCGTCTCTACTAAAAATACAAAATTAGCCAGGTGTGGTGGCGCATGCCTGTAATCCCAGCTACGCGGGAGGCTGAGGCAGGAGAATCGCTTGAACCTGGGAGGCGGAGGTTGCAGTGAGCCAAGATTGCGCCATTGAACTCCAGCCTGGGCAACAATAACAAAACTCTGTCTCAAAAAAAAACAAAAAGAGGAAAAAAAGGATACACAGAGACACAGAGAAGGTCATAAAAGATGGAGGCAGAGACTGGGGGGTGCTGTCACAGATAAGGAATACCTGGCACCAGCGGAAGCTGGAAGAACCAGGACAGGATTCTCCCTTAGTGCCTCTGGAGGGAGCAGGACTCTGCTACCACTTTGATTTTAGAACTCAGGTTTCCTGAACAGGGAGAGAATAAACTGCTTATTTTAAGCCACCACGCTTGGGGTAATTTGTTACAGTGACCCTAGGGAACTTAGACATATAGCAAGGTAATAATTATGTGAGATGGTCATGATTTGTTTTTCTTTTAAATTGTCTTCAATTTATGTTTACATAGGCTTAAAACCTATTTTTTCCATACCCTTGTACTTACTGCAGCAAAATTTTATAGCACTTCTAAACAGCACAAATACCAACTCCTATTAAATTGCTGAAATTATAGGTATCACTACCTGAAAACTTCACAGCATTAATCTCAAGCAATGACGATAAAAGGGGTTTTTCTTAATGTCAAATATAAGATTATCATATTTTAAAAAATCCCTTGTGGGCCAGGCACAGTGGCTCACGCCTATAATTCCAGCACTTTGGGAGGTCGAGGCAGGCTGATCACCTGAGGTCAGGAGTTCAAGACCAGCCTGGCCAACATGGTGAAACCCCATCTCTACTAAAAATATAAAATTAGCCAGGCATGGTGTCGTACGTCTGTAATCCCAGCTACTCGAGAAGCTGAGTCAGGAGAATCGTTTGAACCTCGGAGGCGGAGGCTGCAGTGAGCAGTGATCGTGCCACTGCACTCCAGCCTGGGCAACAGAGTGAGACTCCGTCTCCAAAAAAAAAAAATAATAAAATAATAAGAAAACAAAATCCCTTGTGTTGACAACTGTATGCCTGAGAATAAAACACGAAAGGGCACACTGTTCAAACTAGGAAAAAATAAGAACTATCCAATGAAATTATGATTGTCTGCCACCATTGATCATTGCTACTGAGATTGAAAAATAAATACCTAGGAAGCTTTTGTGAAAGGGAGTAGGTCCAAGATGATGCACACTCACAGGATTTGTAGCCCTCTGGACAGCATAAAACTCTTGCCTTTGCCAACCATGACCTTAGGGCGGCAACCACTTCTCTCCCTTGTAGGATTACGACATCCAGCATCATGTTAAAGTTTAACATTATTATCTCTACAAGAGGGAGTGGTATCCACACATGCAGCCAAAAATATTTAGATAATTATGTCTTCAAAACTACTCCAGTGTGATTTCACTTGTGTGCTACCAGTTTAATTTTGATTTCCAGAAAATAGGGATGAGAATAAATTAGAAATTAGTTTGCATAATACAGAGAATTAGTCATCTAGATCAGCTCAAAATTTGCCTTCATTCCTTGCAAAACACAAAACAAAATTATACAAGAAAAACAGGCAAACCATATCTCCTCCCTATGTATCCTCTTACTCTTGCCAAAAAACCCAGATAAAGATGGAAAAGTCCTTCTCCATACCCATTCACAGATCTGTTTCACCTCAACTGCAAAGCACAGTAGTCCTCCCTTATCCAAGGTTTTGCTTTCGGTACGTTCAGTTACCCCTAGTCAACTGAGGTCCAAAAATATTAAAACAGAGATATCAAGACAGAGGGAAAGAGACCACATTTATATTAATTGTATTACAGCATACTGTTATACTTGTTCTATTTTATTATTATAGTTATGTTGTTAATCTCTTACTATGCCTAATTCATAAATTAAACTATCATAGGTATGGATGTATAAGAAAAATATAGTATATATAGGGTTTGGTACTATCTGTGGTTTCAGGCATCCAATGGGTGATCTTGGAACGTATCCCCCAAGGATAAGGCAGGGCTACTGTATTCAGACAGGTGATGCTTATTTTCATAGCTGTATCTCTAGACATGCTTTTAAAGCATGAGAAGCTTGTGAAGTCAGAGGAGCCAGAAGACATATTTCCCATCACAGTGCTTTCCATTTCCCCCTGGATGCAAGAGATTGGAGATGTTGAAACCCTCTGATACTTTTAAGATGAGAATGACCAAGTTAAGCCAATTCCCCAGAGAGGAATCCACTCTGGTGATACCTATAACCATGACTAACACATTTGACCCAGTTTTAGTCATTCTCTACTCCCCTACTACTCTAGAATACTTCTAGTTTCCCCAGTGTTCTGAATCTCTCAGACAGGAGACTTAGTCTGGGTTTTTCTACATATTTATTACTACCTCAGGAACAAGAGAAAGAGAAAAAAATTATAGCATTATAACTTTAAACTGGCTAATTTCACTTTTTCCCTGGCTCACCAGGGAAACTGATTTAAAACCACACCCCATTTTAGTGCCCTCAGTCTATCCAGCTCTGTAGGCAGGGGAATATGGAACGTGGGTTTTTGTTCTGGACACTGCCTCTTCCCAACATTGTCTGAGCCTATATCTTGTTTGAGTTTTCTCCACTCCAGAGCCAGACCTGACTTACTCAGTCCCAAGCGCAACCTTCATCCTCTTCACATTTTCTTTTAGGAAATAGCTGAATCCTGGGGTATTCTATGCTGGACTCAAACTAACCATGGAGCAATAAGACAACTACACAAATGCTTCATGGAGGCTCTTTGATGGCCTCTAGCCTTGGGTAAACACATTCACATCACTGTATTTCCTCCCTGAATCATGGGAGATCTGCTCTAATTCGGCATTTAAAAATATACCCTCCTGGGGCTGGGTGTGGTGGTCAAGCCTGTAATCCCAGCACTTTGGGAGGCCAAGGCGGGCAGATCACGAGGTCAGGAGATCGAGACCGTCCTGGCCAACATGGTGAAACCTCGCTCTACTCAAAATACAAAAATTAGCTGGGCATAGTGGTGCATGCCTGTAACTCCCAGCTACTTGGGAGGCTGAGGCAGGGGAATCGCTTGAACCCGGGAGGCAGAGGTTGCAGTGAGCTGAGATCGTGTCACTGCACTCCAGCCTGGGGGATAAAGCGAGGCTCCATCTCAAAGAAAAAAAAAAAAAGTATACACACACACACACACACACACACACACACACACACACACCCTCCTGAGTCAGTTCTTGAGGTTATTTCAACTATTTTTTTCTTCGTAGCCAAGCCTAGGTCTCTTGACATCACAGTCAAGAAAGTAGCCCTCATTTGGCTCCTTTTCATGAAATTTGTGCCTTCACTCATGGCACCTTAGCTAGCTCTCCTAATACCCAAAGGGTTAGATTTTTCTTTTCTTTTCTTCTTCTTCTTTTTTTTTTTGTAAGAAACTTTAGGTCCTTCTGGTTTCATCTTCCCGGGGAAGGTAAAGAAAAATTTCCAAGGTGACCTGGGCTCTTAGCTTAGATAACCTTCCAGCCTCTTTTGGTTGCCCTTAGCTGTGGCAAGCTGCCTTGACTTCCACTGCTGTCCACTGAGCTCCAGTCTGTAACTCCACTCATTTCCTCAGAAGCACAGTGACACCTCATGAGCAGCAGTGCAGAAAGGAGATTTTACTATGGAACCTTGTGCCATTTATCCAGCCCTGATGTCACTTCAAAGCATAGTGCCTATGGCTGAAATGTTTCTTTCAGACAGAGTACTCCTTGGGACCTTTGTAGTTGATATTTTTTCTTTCAAAATCTGACCTTTTAATCCACCTTCACACCTATTACATCTTTCCAAAAGAACTCCAATTGCACCATCCTTTCCCTCCAGAGGGGGAAAAAGAAAACATGTTTCTACTTATGTAAAAAACACAAGATAAGGAAAAATTCTAAACTCCTCATGTAGCAATAAAGGCCCGTCTGGACTTGTACTCAGTATTTTTTCCAAACTATTCTGGACGCATCCCATTAAGTGACCCCCTCGGCAAACTTTGCGTCATATTCCTTAGGGTCTTGTACCTCTATTGTCTTGGATCAGGCTGCTGTCCCCTTTGTCTGGAATGCAGCCCTCACCCCCATACTCTGCTTTTTACTTCTCTAAAGCCTCCTCTAACCATGCTCCTCTCCAGCAGCAGGATCAATCTCAAGCTTGCACTATGTCCCATGGCACTTTATTCACGTGGCTGGCATGGTATTACAATTCTGTCCACCCAACATGAGCATTCCTTAAAGTAGGGACTTGCTCATTCACACTTAACTTCCGGTACTTTTCAGGGTGCTGGAACATGATAGGTGATCCATGTTTGTTGCACAAATATGTAAAGCAGAATTACCACTACTTTGCTATTTCATCCAAAAGCAAATCATTAGTGGAAAGTATATAAAACCTAGATAAGACACATAACCACCAGCATAGATTCCTATGAAAAGTCATAATTAATATCTTCCCTAAAATTAAATAGATATATTTTCCCTACACACAATGGTATTAAAATTCATTATTAAATGAAAGTCAGTGATCATTAATAAACTTTATGGTGAAATCTTTATAAACTATCATTTCCTTAAAGGATTAATAATCTGAAAAAGTCTCATTTACAAACAAACACAGATACCATTCTCTCTCCAGGCAACCACCACAGCAAACTCAGAAAGCAGTTTTTCCTACTGTCATTCTGCCTGAATTAAATATTTGAAGGGTGATGGAACTGAAAAAGAGAAGAAAAATATTTCCTGGAAATAGCTCTTACAAGAGAATTAACACCAGTATGTCCAGATGAAGGGAGGATACCAAAAGATGTCATAATAATGACCCCAAATTCCCTTTCTTAGTAAACTTATAAGGAACTGTATTATAGGAGAGAAAAACAAAACTACTGGAGTCTAAATTGTTTTCTCTTTGCCATTGCCACTATGCCTAACATATGTGTATTATATTTCGGAGGGTCTAGGTTAAAGCACATAAAAATAACCTCATAGGAAAGATAAAACAGTAGGTCCTTTCATGTTGTGTATTTCTATACAGATCAATGGGACACTCCGATTTCTATACAGATCAATGAGACCCTTCGATTTCTATACGAATCAATGGGACCCTCCGCCCACCAAAAAGAGTCATTTGTGTCCTTTTCTCCCAAGCATCTGAGTAATCTAAGGAAGTAAAAACCATAACCAACCTTCAACTACAGAAACAGGTGCAACTCCTCCATCCACAAAATCAAGAATTATTCAAGTCCATGTACAAACCAACCAGGTGGACCATAGTTCTGTCACAATGTAGGTGTTAATAAAACATAAGCAGAGAGAGTAACTGGACTATAATTACTTTTAATCGTCAAACAAAAAGATAAAATTCCAGAAGACACTAAGATATTAAGAGCAAGGTATGCCAAGTTAAATGTCATTTAACTTTTTAAATGTCTGGTAACTTCTGCATAGATAATTGAATACATTATTCTAACAGTTAATTTCTTTAAGGCTTACTTGTTTAAATATTGTGTTTTGAAACCAACTAAGTATTTGAAAACCCAAAGCTCTGGAAAGAACTATGGAATTTCTATAAAAAGGTAGTTTACTTCTGAAATTCACCCCATTTACCAACTTTTGTCCCCCTTTAACCTTAGTAACAACGTTTCAAGGAAGAAGCTAATCATTTCTCTTTCCACTGCCAAGCGTTCTGAGTAGTGAGGCAGTTTGAAACTTTAGGAATAGTGACTTCCTTCAGGAACCATAGGATTTACAACAATAATGGTTTGAGGAAACCACAGCATTCAGACTCCTTCTATCTTTTCCCTGTCTTTAAGAGTTTAAAAATAAGCAAGAAAATGATTCTTCAAATTGGCAGACCATCTTCGGGGGTGGAGTCTTGCCACGGTGCATGATAATCACAGAGTTACAAGATCCACAGAGCACAGTGCAGCCCACAAAAACAGCTCTTCTGATCCTCCTCTTGATCATGCCGAACATGATCTGAGCCTTTTCCTTTTTTATTTTTGTTTTACCTCTCTCTTTCTCTCTCTCTCTCTAGCTTAAAGTCAATAAAGTTCTAGTAGAAGTAACTTACCATTCTGTTAATGGCAATGGCTGAGATTTACTTTGTGTTACTTTGTATTTTTATTTAACGTATCTTTGTAAATTCAGTTATAACTATAATAAGACTACAGCCACTCAAGAGGGAAAAAGTTCCAGGTCAAAAATAGAATGCTAAGTTTAAAGTTTTAAAATGGATCTATTGCTTTCGAGGCAGGTGTGCTTCTGACAGCTCTATTAAGTTACTCAACTGTCTCTAGGGACTTCAGTTCCTAACAAAGAAAGGCTGCAGCCTGGTGCCCTTGGGTTGGTTTTTTGTTTTGTTTTCTTTTCCTCTTTTGTTCTTTGAAAACGGAATGAATTCTGTTCTTGCGCGGAATAAAAGTGACACGAGAAAGCCTGTTTTTAGGACTAGCGTTCTTCCCCTTTTGTCTTTGCTATGGTAAATTGCTTGTCTTCTGCACATCTGCTTAGAAAACTCTCTGTGTGATAGAGAGTGACCAAGAAGCTTCCAAAACCTGCTCCGTAAGGTCAGAAAAGGAATTTGTCACTTGACCCTCACAGGGCAGTCAGGAATGTCAAAATTAAAGAAACTAATAGAAAGGAACACACTCTCAATACCTTAAGAGGGGACAAAGGAATGTAAAGACATAGTCTCACTGGGCCCTGTTGGGTGCAGGTCTTGAGCAAGCTAACTCACTTTTCTGCATCCTCCCTTCTTAGCTGCCAAAGAAGGGATCAAACAGGGTATCTCGGAGGTTCCTTCCAGCCCTGACACGTTAGCCTTGTTGTTAAGCTAACTCTACTTGGATCCCTTCACATGTCCAATTTAGAGACTGTGTACAAATATTTACTAAAATGCTTCAAATGGCACCGAGAGAAGAAAATGTGTGGTCACTGCTTCAATAAGAGCTCTCTCTAAATAATTACTAAAGTTGATTTCTCTCATTAGGTAAACACAAAACAGAATTCTCTGAATTTTCATTTCATCAGAAAAGAAAGACATCTTTAAAACTGTCACCATCTCTGACACTTTACAACCAAAACAGAGAGTAACTATGTAAAATACCAAAAGCTTTTTCTATCAGGAGTGAGACTCTTCTGTCAATTCTTCAATGTTTAGAGAATAAGAGAAGGGATAACAATGCTTTTGGAAACTATTTTTCTCTTCTCTGAGCCTCATTTCTTGAGTTACAGAATTTTCTGTAATCTCTATTTTCAATTAATTTAAGTTGCATTTAAACATTTTTGTAGGTCTCCTATGTGCAAATCAAAGTACTCATTGAGCAACCACTGTGAATCTAGGATGCAAAATGGGGATTATAGCATTTCAACACAAACTAGTAAAAAGTCATGTGAATTCTCTGTACTGAATATTAGCTGTTCATTAACAAATTCATGGAAAACCAGAGGGTTAGATCAGCTTTTTCGGCCACATTTTATATAATTCCCATTCGTATTAATGAGACTCAAATATCATTTAAAGTATTTGGCCAAACATGTTTAGTAGAGTAGAATTGGTTTTAAATAATTGAAATACGTCTTATCTTCACTATTTCTTGACTTTTAAATGTAGAGGATACAAACAAAACATGAAATAGAAATCTGGGGGATGTAATTTCAACTAAATGAAAACTGAGTAAATAAGCTTGATGTCTAAATATCAGATGGAGAAAAGAGAGTGACAATCCACATGTTATTAGAGAAAGTGGTTAATGGTGAAATCAAGGCTTAAAAGCTATACTTGCTTAGTAAGTGAAACAAAGCAGCAGATGATAATCCTCCTTGAAAATTCAGAGTGATTTTTATAGGAGTGATTAAAATGTTTACAGAAAACACTGGGATGGCCAAATACAGTCACAAGTCCATAATGTTAACACATACACATACTTTATTTCACTGTACCCAAACAAAAAGCCAACAGAAGATAAACATGTAAAAAACACAGTTACATATTAGAGTAACATCCACTTATCAACGGATTATCTTTCTGACAAATTCAACCACTCAAAATATGGCAAAGAAGAAGAAATCAAAATGGCCTCCAACCAGACAGCATTGCCCACAGGATCGTGGCTCAAGGTCTCATGCATCTTCCAGTCAATACTGTTGCAACACACTGGGTTACCCAGACCCCCCACACAAGGTAACACATGAGCAACACCAAGCCAAACAGCGGTGGGGACTACCAGAGGCAGGTACCAACCAGTACACTGTCGAAAGAGAAAGCCTTCCAGCAAAAGTGAAATACAAAACAGTCACTGGAAGTTAAAGAACACTGCGGAGATTCATTTCACGCCAAAACAAAGATCCCTACAACATTCAGCAGCCACCAGGGCATCACCAGGTTATTACAAGCTCCAATGACTAGTCACAGTGACACCAGGGCATTAAAACAAGGTTAAATTGTACTCTTTGATTGAGCAGAGTTGTTGAAGTGTCATGGAAAGAGTGTGGGAGTAAGTCACGAGAAGTGGATTCAAATCCAGTCTATACCAATTATCTCTATGGCTTCAGGCAAGTCTTAATATTGCAGGAACTGCTTGCTCACAACAAAAAGGGGCAATGCCACCTGTCCTGCCACTCTCCCACAGAACTATCCACATGATGAAGAAAGACCATGCATGACTACTGCACAAAACAGGACCTGTAAACAGGCTCTGGGTATAGACTATACTTTAGAAAGATGTTCATTAAAAAATATTTTCAATTGCTTTAGAATTCTGAAAGACGAATGAGGCAAGTTTCTGTTATATGGAACTACAAATAAGTAAAAGGCATACTCCCCTAGTATTTAATACAAGTTAACATCTAGTCCATATGATCACAGTTTAGAAAAGTATCTCTAACCAATTACCAGGTTTTTTGTTTTTGTTTTGTTGAGATGGAGTCTCACTCTGTTGCCCAGGCTGGAGTGCAGTGGTGCGATCTCGGCTGATTGCAACCTCCGCCTCTTGGATTCAAGCGATTCTCCTGCCTCAGCCTCCTGAGTAGCTGGGACTACAGGCACCCACCACCATGCCCAGCTAATTTTTGTATTTTTAGTAGAGATGGGGTTTCACTGTGTTAGCCAGGATGGTTTCGATCTCCTGACCTTGTGATCCCCCTGCCTCGGCCTCCCAAAGTGCTGGGACTACAGGCGTGAGCCACTGTGCCCAACCATTTTTTTTTTTTTTTTTTTTGAGACAGAGTCTCACTCTGTTGCCCAGGCTGTAGTGCAGTGGCACGATCCTGGCTCACTGCAGCCTCCGCCTCCCGAGTTCAAGCAATTCTCTTGCCTCCGCCTCCTGAGTAGCTGGGACTGCAGGAGTGCGCCACCATGCCCAGCTAATTTTTGTAGGTTTAGTAGAGACAGGGTTTCACCATGTTCAGGACGGTCTTGATCTCCTGACCTCGTGATCCACCTGCCTCGGCCTCCCAAAGTGCTGGGATTACAGGTGTGAGCCACAGCACCCGGCCCCAATAACCAGTTTTTTACAATAACTGTTTCAAAGAAAACAGTACAGCCAGGCAGTGGCTCACGCCTATATTCCCAGCATTTTGGGAGGCCAAGGTGGGATAATCACTTGAGGCTAAGAGTGAAGACCAGCGTGGGCAACACAGCAAGACCCCTTCTCTACAAAAAACAAAATAAAATAAATTAGCCAGGCATGGTGGCAAGCCCCTGACAGTCCCAGCTACTTGGGAGGCTGAGGCAGGAGAATTCCTTAAGCCCAAGAGTTCGAGGTTACAATGACCTATGATTGCACCACTGCACTCCAGCCTGGATGATAGAGGGAGGCTCTATCTCTTAAAAAGAAAAAAGAAAGAAAAAAAAAAACCCCACCAAAGCATTGCTTTTGTTTTCCAGTTCAGACATACGATCTCTGCTACATACAGGCTAAAGTCCAACAATTCAAAGTAAAAGTTTTGGACTAAACTTCACAACTAATTTTCCCCTATGGGGGATGGACAGTAGGCTGGTAAGCATAATGACAGGGAAATCTACAGGATCAGGGCAGAAACTGGCCAGACATTGCTATTCATGGGCTTTCCCTAGGGCCAGTGAGCAGGTGCAGAGAATCAGCCTGAGTGCATTAGCAGGCTCTTTCACACTGCCCTGCAGCAGGCAGCAAGGCTCCCGTTGGAAATCACTCGGTCCTGCTGCCAACTTTCAAGGCTTATACACCAACAGGGTCCTGGACTAGGGGCGCAGAGGGGTACCCAGAAAAGGACTTCCTATGGTGGATGAATGTGTAGGTGGCTCAGAGTCATGAGCTGGGTTTTGGACCCGATGGTTTTCTGAGAGGCATCACTACTCTACACTGTTTCTCAAAATACTACTGGTATGCCAGGCCTTTCTCCAACACCAAGACAACAGTGGACTATCTACAGAAATTCCATCATAGCTTGTAACTTCTAAATATTGAGAAAAAAAGCTATGTGATACACATGCATAATAACACCCTACTGAAAGAAGTGAAGTCTACCAAAAGCACCATTTTTGAGGGTCATAAAATCAAGTAGTAAGTCAGGACTGACGTGTTCTGTTTGATAACATAGAATAGAATAAACAGAGAAAATAGAGTATCATATGTAGACACGCAGTAAAGGTAAATCTTTCCACAAAGCTATTCCATGTATGCATGCCATGCATATATGCCATGTGTGGCCTGGGAACCAATGTAAAGTGTATTTATTAATTTGGACACAAACAAAACTTTTTAAACTCTCTGACTTAAAAAATAAACTACAAACTTTTCAGGCCCTGAAAACCCCAAAACATTCACACCATAGTTACTGTAGGACATTATTTCCCCCATTTGCAACAAGCATGTATTCTAGAGAAAACTAGCTCAACTTTCTCAGAAACTAGAGAATTTACTAATTGGATTTTTGTTCAAACCTTTATTATTAGTTGGAGTTGGAACATAACCTTCGAGATTTCTAAAGTCAGTGGCATAACCTTCCCCTGGTTACAGTGACATAAGAACACAGATCAACTGAATAAACCAACACATTCTCCAGAGTAGCGATGTAACCAAGGTCTGCTGATCCAAAGGAATGTTGAAGGAGAGAAACCCCAACCTTGCCAGCTTCGTAAAGCATCAATAGCACACAAATGAGACATGGTGGCTCAAAAGTGACTTGTAAATGGAACAGAGCTAAGATACTTATGACAGAACAACATTCAGGCATGCACACGTAAGGACAAAGAGTTGCACTTGGGAAGCTAGCAAGGAAAAAATATTTAAAATATCCTTTTATAATGGGAATAGAGTGTGTTGAAGAACTCAGCACTGAAATGACTTTCATTGTAGAAATCAAAGTTCTTTTTCCAGGAAGTCAAAGCATTCTATGTACTTTCTACTGGTGAAAAACTTACGTAAATAAATAACTACCAGGCAAGATGATCACAGCAACCAAACTAAGCACCAGCCACAACCACCCACAAGGTAAATTCACAAATTGCCTTGTGTCTGCTTTGTAAAAGAATCCCCAACCAATCAAGACTAAAGCAATACCCACCCTTGTTCAGGAAGGAATGCTGGTTTATCTCAGAAGGCAATCCAGAAACACCAGATACCCAGTTTCTGCTTTAGCTGAGGCATTTCTAGTTACAAAGTGAAAGAGAAGCTTAGGGAATAGAGGCAAGGGAATTGTATCGACAATAAAATATACTTATTCTCATGTTCTCTCGTCAAGTTTATAGAAAGGACAAAACTCAAGTGATACTGTTTAAGCAAATCTCAACTGCTTATGGCTTTTATTAATACTTGTGAGTTTTCCTTCAAGAAAGCTAAACAAATATTAAGGCCAAACCTGACAATTTACTTCTACCACTAAAATTATTTTCACCAGTGAATAGATTAGCCTTTATTCTTGTTCTATACCTTTTCAATGATGTACAAAACGTATTAAGTTATGTCTTAAAACATCAAAACAAACCTACAATACTACAAGTGTACAATTAGTGATGCAAGCAGCATATTCAGAAATTTGACCAAGCTCCCACAAACCACGATTACTTAGGGGATGGGAATTCAAAAAGTCTTAGCTAAGTGAGGGGGTGGAACTGAATCAGTATGGGAGTCATGATCTCTTCTTTCCTTATAGCTTATCCCCTCCTCTTCCCTCCAGGTTACTGCCACCTTCTTCCGTTCACTACTACTCCCAATACAGTCTTTTTCAAAAATAGGAGGGCATGAAAATGGGAAAGTAGAGTCCCTCTTCATTCCACCAACCCTAATGAGCACCTACTCTAGGAAACACCTTGTGGGCCAGGTTGCTCCCAGTAACTTCACAATTCAAGCCATTTTCACATTGACTCCTCAGTATGAGTTACTCAGAAGGTTGCTTTACATCAAGTGTATGCAGCACTAGGCGCTCTCCAAACACAAGAACCCATGATGTGCCCGCCACGAGGCGCAGGCCCAAGCATGCACCCAAACACTAGAAAGGAGTCCAGAAAATGATGGTATTGGTAGGGGAAGCACTGACTGGGAGACTTGGCCAACAAGTCCTCCCCACAACCACAGGGGAAGATGGTCTCAGACAACTGCTTGCCTACGCAAGCATTCACCATTTCTCTTGTGGCCTAAATATCCAAAGCGAGATGCAGCCAGCACAGTAACGAATTTTAGCAAAAGCTAAATAAATAATTGTTGGTTTAATGTCTATAATATCTGCTAGTCAGTCATCAAATGTCAGCGATGAACTGATAGAGAATGCTCAGAGATGCTGAATTCAATGGAACACAGAAGAGGTATGGTATGGGCTAAAGAGGGTCAGACCACAGCTACATCACTGCAACCAGCTTCAGGCATCCCCAGCCTTACACCTCACACATTTGTGTATATGAAGAGTGTGTATGTTGATTATACATAAATTTTCCAATCACATTTATTAAGACAGTGATTGCCATAAATATAATCTTTAATTAGGGAGATTAGAAATATAAGGTAAAGACTACCCATAGTTCACAAAGCTAGAAAAAGTATAACTATACACTGGAAAAAATCACAGATGCTGTTGCTAATGGAACAAGTAATTATGAAAATCTGTGACTTCTCTTAATAAAGATACCCTAACATGGCCAGGTGTGATGGTTCATGCCTATAATCCCAGCACTTTGGGAGGCTGAGGTGGGTGGATCACCTGAGGTCAGGAGTTCGAGACCAGCCTGGCCAACATGGCGAAACGCCGTCTCTACTAAAAATACAACAACAACAACAAAAATTAGCCAAGCGTTGTGGCACGTGCCTGTAATTCCAGCTACTGGGGAGATTGAGGCACGAAAATCGTTTGAACCCTGGAGGTAGAGGTTGCAGTAAGCCGAGATTGCACCAGAGCACTCCAGCCTGGGGGACAGAGTAATACTCTGTCTCACACACACACAAAAAGAGAGCCTAACATGAAAATCTGTGGTTTCATTACTACTTTCCCTTATGTGCCTATATAATCCCTTCAATCAGAACTTTGTCTTTTCTCAGCCCCTAGATGACCTAGTTCTAACTTCTAATGCTCCAGTCCCTTCTGCACGCCATAACCAGAGTGGGTTCCCTCTAACACAGCTTCAACCAAGTATTCACAACAGATATTTACTTACTATCTGCAAAGTGCAAGGCACTTGAAAGAGACAGGCTAGACTTCAAAGGGCTTCAAATCTAGGAGAAGTATGAAGCACATACTAAAATATTTTCAAGGCCGAGTATTTGCCCTTAAACCAAAAGTTATTAAGTCCTTGACACCAAAACGCCCTAGGTGCTTTCAATGTCATTTCTCCATCTGAAGAATTATACTTCATTCCCTGCCTCCCCACATCTGTTTCTCTGCCCAGTTTTCAGTTCTCTCTAATGATCTGACCCTTCCTTACCAAACCAACTATTGTTTTTATTGGTCACTTATGATATCCAGACTATGTTTATTAAATGAACTAACTCATGTAAAGTTTTAATAATAGTGTCTCGCCACAGTAAACATTCACTAAATATTAGCCATTATTAAGCTTATGGGTAGGTTGACTGATTCAGACATGATTTGCAATATAGTATTTTAATCATTTCAGGATTTGATGTCAACACTGAGATACAAATTCCTTGAAGGATTACGTAAAGGAAGTGATAGGTTCCACTTGAGTTGCCTAGGTTATATAAGTACTCCAAAGACACTTCTACAACTGGAAATTCTACATAATAGTATAGTCTACACTAGGATAAAGACGTTTTTTGACTCAACTGACTATTGATAGTGAAGAGATTATCAATCCAATGGCAGTATCATTAAATACAACAGATCAAATTTGTAGGCTTACAGCATATCTATTAAACACTCATTTATTCAATAAATAAATTGTACCTGCTACTGATATGTATGATGAATAGGTATTACCCCATTTCGCAGTGTGGCTGGTGTGACTGTGGAGGAGAGAGTGAGGAGGAAGCACAAGGAGGCAATGGAGTAAGGGAAGCAGAATGTATAGGGCTTTAGAGAGCACTGTCAAGGTTTAGTTATTCAATTCCCTGGAGAAGGAAAGCACCTGAGGGGTTTCAAGCACTGAAATTACACATGATTCATGTTTGAGGTTTAACAGGGTCACTGAGGCTGCTAGGTTAAGATCAGCCCAATTGGTGGGGAGGGGAGCGGTGTGTACAAAGGTGAAAGCAGGGAAACCAGTTAAGAAAAGATTGCAATAGCACAATGGAGCCTCTCCTTAATCAGGCTTGGCATCGTTAATTCCATATCGCCTCTCTGTTCACTAAAGCCAGCTTCACTAATTGGTCAAAACAGCCCTGATCAAATTTTTTTTTTTACACAAAGTGCTTGATACGTGCATAGTTTGAGTGAAGCAACAGAAAACACCAAAAGTATGAAATTATATTCCACAAACAGAACCCTCTCTTTTATTACAATCAAAAAAGTCCAGAGTTGAGAGCACTGGTAATAAGCATACAGTGCTACATATAACTTGGACTTCTGAATGGTCTTCTGTCCTCTCTTGCTGTCTCCACTCTTGTTCCCCTTTGATCCATCCTTGAGTCTACACTGTTTCTAGAGTGATCTTCCCAAAATACAAAAACAAGCTGGGCACAGTGGCTCAAGCCAAGCCTGTAATCCGAGCACTTTGGGAAGCTGAGACAGGTGGATCACTTGAGGCCCGGAGTTTGAGACCAACCTGGCCAACATGGTGAAACCCGTCTCTACTAAAAAATACAAAAATTAGCCAGGCTAAGCCAAATTCAGAAAGTATTTGCTTAGCACATTAGCCTACGCGCACAGCACCATTTAACCAAGTCCCAGATGTCTTAAGTATACCCATTCAGCAACCATTTATTGAGCACTTAGCCTTGGGGATTAAAAAATAATAATAATAAGATTGAGTCTCTGGCCTAAAACAGGTCACGGCTAGTTCAAGACACAGACAAGTAAACAAGTAAGCATAATCCAGTGTATGATAAACACAAGTAGAGAGGAATGAAGAAGGCAGAGAAATAGCACAGACAAGAGCCATCAGCTCTGCCTGAGGATGTTAGAGAAGACTTCACAAAGTTTTAAAGGGAGTCTAGAAGGATAAGTAGGAGGTCAACAGGCAGGGGAGGTGACTGGAGCACCCTGGCACAGGGTATAAGAGGGAACGTGAGGTGCTAGTTTCTGGAGTTATGAAAAAGCAATGGGTCTGTATGCTAGTTCTGGAGGGGAGAGGACGGAGGCAGATCTCGTAAGGTTTCACACCATGTAAAGTGATGTGGGCTTCGTTCTGTACGCAATGGGGAGCTACAGAAAGGTGATCCAGTTGTTTTTGTGGGTTTTTCTGTTATTTGTTTTTCTGAGACAGAGGCCTGCTGTATCACCCAGGCTGGAGTCAAGTGGTGCAATCTCAGCTCACTGCAACCTCCGCCTCCCGGGTTCAAGCGATTCTCCTGCCTCAGCCTCCCAAGTAGCTGGGATTACAGGTATGCACTACACCTGACTAATTTCTGTATTTTTAGTAGAGATGGGGTTTCACCATGTTGGCCAGGCTGGTCATGAACTCCTGAGTTCAAATGTTGCTCCTCCCCAGGTGCTGGGATTATAGGCTTGAGCCACCGGTACCACCTGGTTTTTGTATCTTAGAAAGATCACTCTGGAAACAGTGTAGACTCATGGATGGATCAAAGAGGAACAAGAGTGGAGAAAGCAAGAGAGAACAGAAGATCATTTAGAAGCCCAAGTAAGAGCTGATAAGGGCCTAAACTCTATGAGGACAGACATCCAGGTTCAAACACAGCAGACCTTTAGGAGATTAAACTGAAGTATTTGATAGAAAAGACTGTAGTTTTGAAAAAAACTCCAGGCCAGCCATAGTGGATCAGGTTTATAATCCCAGCATTTTGGAGGGCCAAGGCAGGAGGATCACTTGAGGCCAGATGTTCAAGATCAGCCTGAGCAAAAGAGAGAGACCCCATCTCTACAAAAATAAAATAAAATTAAAAATTCGAAAAGCATGGTACCCTGTGCTGATAGTCCTAGCTACTCAGGAGGCTGAGTGGGGAGGATCCCTTGAGCCTGGGAATTCAAGGTTACAGGGAGCTATGATTGCGCCACTGCACTCCAGCCTGGGCAACAAAGCAAGACCCTGTCTCTAAAAAAAAAAAGGAAACAAACAAACCCCTCTAATTTGACAGAACATGTTATAATTAAACCAAAACACCCTGAAATGACAGGGAAATATATTTTATAATAATTGCATGAGACATAAAAATTAACCCTAAATAATATGCAAGATCTTTTAAAATTATAAAAAGGAAACTGTTGGCCAGGCGTGGTGGCTCACGCCTGTAATCCCAACACTTTGAGAAGCTGAGGTGGGTAGATCACCTGAGGTCAGGAGTTTAACACCAGCCTGGCCAACATGGTGAAACCCCGTCTCTACTAAAACTTCAAAAATTAGCCGGGCGTGGTGGCAGGTGCCTGTAATCCCAGCTACCCAAGAGGCTGAGGCAGGAGAATCGCTAGAACCCCGGAGGCAGAGGCTGCAGTGAGCCGAGATCATGCCATTGCACTCCAGTCTGGGCAACAGAGCAAAACTCCATCTCAAAAAAAATAAATAAAAGTAAACTGTTCGTAAAGATCAATCTCAAAGGTTTCCGTAACTTAGCAAAGACATTTTAATGGAAAAGAACACAGGTTACTCGGTTCCAAAACCAAGCCCTGACAATAAGTTGCTTCTTTTATCACTCTTAAGATACTTTTCATAATTTTCAAAAAAGATATTTTTCATAATTTCAATGTCTCTTCTCAAAACAAATGCACAAAGTTTTTAAACTAAACAAGGAAGGATACTAGATAAAATATCATTTAAATCGAACTTCAACAATTTAATTTGCAAATAAAGACATTTTACAATAAAACAAGGCAGTGAGACAACAGAGTCCCAACTTCAGAAGAAAAAATAATAATAATCAAAGGTCAATAAAGGGCAGTCTCAACAAACCAGATAAAACATTAAGTGGCACTCACTGTGTGTCTCTTTCACAGAATGTCAACTTCAGTAGGAAGTTAAGAAGAATACTATGACATTCACTGGTCTCTTTTGTTAAGACACCACGGTAAAACTTCCTTTGGCTATTTTTCCAATATATGTAGTAACCCTCGGAATAAATAAAACTTACTGATCTTGTTTCATTCTTAAATTTGTGATGCTACTTAACAATATTTTTCAATGTTTCTTAGGTTTTCTTAATGACATAAAGAAGCTATTTTTTATGGAGGTTTTTTTTTTTTTGGTTTGAGACCCAGTCTTTATGTTTGTTTGGTTTTGAGACCTAGTCTTGCTCTGTTACCCAGGCTGGAGGGCCGTGGTGTGATCTTGGCTCATTGCAGACTCGACCTCCCAGGCTCAAGCGATCCTCCCACCTCAGCCTCCTGAGTAGCTGGGACTACAGGCTCACACCACCATGCTTGACTACTTTTCCTATTTTTTGTAGAGACAAGGTTTCGTCGTGTTCCCCAGGCTGGTCTTGAACTCCTGGGCTCAAGTGATATGCCCACTTCTGCCTCCCAAAGTGTTGGGATAACAGGCATAAGCCACCACACCTGGCCCAGGAAGCTATTCCTAAATCTCACCATTTTAAGGAATTTATTATCAGAAATAAACCACAGCTATTTACATGGAAACAAGATCTTGACTTTTGACCTAGCTGCTTTTGGTCTGTCATGTCATTTTTCTCCACTGTAATATCTGGACATTAGTAATCTAATTATGCACAAGGATCCTGCTTTCTGTAACTATTTTATTAGGAGAAAAATTGGGATGAAATTACTTTAATAGATCCAACTCCCCACTCAAAAATTGATTATCTAGTATATGGATTATTCATTACCCTTGATACCTAGTATGGCCATTCTCTGGCCATTTTTGTAGTGGCTGAGAAGGGAGGGCACTGACACTCAAATGATTCCAAGCTGGTAACATTACTAGTTTGTATGATAAAGTCCAGAAGGAAAGGATAAAACATTGTTTAAAGCAAGGCTTTGCATGTCAATTACCCTCTCTATCTGCTGACCTGCCAATACCAGGATCATCAATCACGCTTCTGCCCAGCTAAATGGAGAGCCGGGGATACAACAAAACAAGCTCTGCTCAGTGAGAGGACAGACACCCCATTATGACTCCACCTCTTTCAGTTTTATTTGAGTGAGCAAGAAAGGGGAAGCACAGAATAAATACTACTAGTCATTAGTTTTCCTCAAGGACCTTCCACAGTGCTAGAAAAGCAGCAGGTACTCATTAAATCTTGTTCAGTTAAATGCTAACAGTCAGAAGACCATGAAAACATGAAAATGTTCCGGATAAACTTCCTTTATCTGGACCTTCTCTTATCCAGACCTTCTCATCTAGGTCATCGTGTTGCACTTTTTCACAATTATCCTACATTCTCTCTTTAACCCCCCACTTTAGATGTCTTATCTGCTTCTCCATTTAAGCATGAACTCCTTGACTTCAGGGACTGAGTGCTATCTTTCTTTGTACCCTGCACATAGTGTTCAGTAATGATTCCACCAATAAATGCTCTCACAACTTCACGTGAAAAGTTACATATTGTCTCATCTACCACTGCATTCTACTTTTTTACTATAAAGAAGATACTGATTCACGCCCTTGATTTGTATGGCTAATTAAGTTAAAACCTCATCTACTACTGCTGTGGGTCATATCATACTAAGAGTATAAGAATTGATCATTGCTGTTACCCAATTCATTCTTACCTCTCCGAGTATAAACGGGGATTCAAGAGAATTTTGAAACTTGTAGTGTGCTGTCAAACACACATACAAAAGAAAACATACAGATGCTTACTGGTGGCTGCTTTGGACCTATCGATATGTATCTTGTAATTACTTTTTAAGCTCAGGAACAGTAGTCTAATTAGAAAATGCATACTAGTAGCTTCTAATCTTAAAAAAAGATTCTCAAAACAAAGAAGAATCTCAAGCACTATAATTTTATCCTTAGTTTCTTGACATTAAATCATAAAGCTATTGGTTTGCTGTACTGAAAGATATCCATAAGGGTAACCACTTCAAAACTTTATTTTCATGTTCCTGATAACAATCCAGCATAGAAATTCCCTATTAAAAGAGCTTCTGTTTCAGAAATTGAATGTGTCTCATACAACACACTGATGGTAGGAGCTCAGCAGGCTAATGGTGCAAAGCATACCTGGAGACAGCGGGCAGGGAACAGGCAAGCAGTGTGGCCTGGCAGCAGCTGCTGGAGGGGAGAGAGAACGCCAGGAGCTGCAGAACCGGACCTCCACCAACCACAGATCCCGCAGGGGGACCACTGATGCGAGGCTGGCTTGTTAAGCTACAGTTGCCCTACCTCGAGCTGTCACTGTATGATGGTTGTGGGTGTGTGTGTGTGTGTGTGTGTGAGAGAGAGAGAGAGACAGAGAGAGAAAGAGAGAGAGCAGGGAGAAAGGAGAGCAGGTTTTTGGCAATCTGTATAGATCAAAAAATGTTAATGTAAGTTAGGGGGGTTGCGGAGTAAACTGAAAGGAAGGTGGATTAGGCTGTGCGTGATCTGGGCAGAGAGATATAAAAGATGCTATACATTCCCATCAGACCAGTGTGTCTCCCAGTGCATATTTATTTGCAACCAAATCCTAACGTGGCCACTGGGCATTCTTAGTATTGCCTGATAATCCTCGCTACAGTTCCAGCCTATTTGATGCTTCTGAGAAAAAACTTCATTTCTGCATAATTTTTCTTGAAGACTTTTCCTCTTTTGATCTGCTCACATAAACAAATGTCACTTCTGTATTTCTCCAAAGAAAGGAATTGTGTGGAAAAAAGATCAACTGTTATAACATGCCCCTGAGACAAGATGTCAAAGTTGGAAGCCAATTTTCTTTTGTAAGTCAAATGTGAAAACAGAATATAATGCCATGAATTTTGATGTATAAGCAGCTTTTTAAGGATTCTCTCTGACACTATATGTCAAAAATCATATTATTCATGCCCAATTATTTTTTAAAAAACACATAAACTTACACCATGTATTATGCTTCCATTTATCTTCATGAAGCTACTGTATCCCCTATTCCATTAAGGGATAAAGGGCACAATCTTTTGTATTGCTACGTAAGCAAGTCCTCCCTTCACAAGTCACCCCTGTCGTTTACAATGACTTCTTTATTTTCCACAAGTCACGTGTACAGTATTTGCTTTATTTCCCAACTAAAATTAATACACACAAATTCAGTCTCTGTTCCTTTAATGCTAATTCAGATGAAGCATCTACAGTAGAAACCCTACAGCCTCGTGCTCACATGTATACAATCATTAACAGAGACTTGACAGTGGTTGACTTCAAGTCAAACAAGTCCTAAAAAGCGACCTTCGGCAAAGCCCAAAGGAATCAAAACTATACCCTCTCGCGACCACAGCACTACTGAATCCACCCTTCAAACATTTTTGTTTCAAACATTACAACCCAATCATTTACCAAAACCACAGCTTATTCCTGATTTAGAAAAGTAAAGTTCACGGACTTACTAAGCTATACAACTCCAGCCAGAAAGCACAAATGCCTTTTCTAAGCCTGGCAATCACACAGCATTTGAACTGAAAACCCATTTTTAAGCTCAGAATCAGTGGGTCATTGTTGATCACCTTGTTGATATAATAAACAACTGATACTTTCAAAGATTATTAGCTAGTCCCTCTTGTGCCATAGTTTAATAGACAAGAACAAATAGTTTACACACATTCCCCCTGAAGAAGGGCTGCATTAACGCTCAGCCTGTGCGATATAATTACTATACTCATAAGCACATATTTAACTTAGTTGATTCTCTCACGCTTCAGTAGTTCTGCTTTCCAAAGCAGGGGGAAGCACAGGTCCCTGAAAGACTCCAGCAAGGTTTCTCTTGGCATGGGGAAGAATGTGATAAACAGGGGAAACACAATCACGCGGAATGTCTGGACTTGGTTCCTTTGTGATACTTAAATAGCACTCCCCTACTGGGCTTTGCCCACTGCACTGAATGCAGAAACCATTTCAGAGCTTAACAATTCAGTCTCTACACACACCAAGAGGAAGAACTCAGAAAATCTAAATATAAAATAGGGGTATGTTAAGAAATATTGACCTGTTTCCCTCTCTCCCAGCAGGGCTGGTATTTTTTTTTTTTTTTTTTTTTCATCTTGGAGGCAACACATGTTAATCCTGAGAACAGAGTCAACATCAATCTGAAAAGAAACTTGATAGAAAACTAAAACTCTGGTTAAAAGAAGGAAAGGAGAAAAAAAAAATCCAAAAACTCCTTGGGACCAACATATCAGGGTTAAGCCCCTTGCGTGTTCATTTTCCTTGATGTCACAGCTCAACACCAGCTTAATTCAAGCATTCATGTAATTCATCAATCTTAGAAGAAGGATGCAAGAAGACTATGTACGATTCCTGAAGTTTTCTCAGTGCAGTTTTACAAGAGCTCCACGTTCTAGCCCCAGATTGCTATAAGGGCAGGAGATTCTCTCTGGGGTGGTGGTTTATCATTGAACTTTTCACAAGTCACATGAGCATGTGGCTCTGATGGAGGGAGGGAGGCTGCCGAGAACAAATAACAGCTACTTTATCCTTCTTTGAATGATACAAGATACAAGCTCAAGCTGAATCTAGTTGGAAGAGCATTTTTATTTTAGACTTGTAAACAAATGACGCCGAATTCCAATACAAAAACAAACATTTCAAAAGAAACTCCTAATGGAGGCAAAATCATGAAGGCGGAGTGATAGAAACAAAGAATTCTACATAACAAACTTTTCAAATGTTTAAATTTTTTAAAATCGAGTCACCTTTTCTGGGCTGGGCTCTGTATATCCAGTTTTCGTCATCCACTTCCACCTGCTGCCCACAAACCGAGAGCTCTCCATCACTGCGAAACAGCCTCTTTGTCTGCCTGGACAAGGAGGAGAAATTTATCCAACTCACAGCACGTGAGAGAGAACCTGCATTCGGTTTGAGTCTGAAGGAACCTGAAGAGCCTTCCTTTTTCATCTTCTTTTCAAAATCAACTAGAGACAAAGAACAGACCAGCAAACAAAACGCTGGGTTTTTTGCATTGGCCCAGGTCCTCTCCACACGCCTGCTGTTTCCCTCTTAGACAACGCTGACAGTCAGGCACGGCATTATCCAAAAAGACGGCTTCTGTGTCACCCAATTAAAAAGAAAGGGAAAAGGAGGGATTAAGAAAGAAAAGAAAAATGTTTTACCCTAGCCACATTGTGGACTCCGTTTCTAGATCAGCGATATCCACGGCCAAAAAATAATAAATAAATAAAAGTATAATTTAAAAAATGAAACAGGGTGTTCATTTCAGGAGCACTTGTCAGGACTTTGCAAAACACAAAGCCAAGGCACTCCGACTCTTTGGTGCGTCCCTAGCACCCCAAATTGTAATCCTACTCCACTCCTGGGCATCTTTCCCCACCAGGGCAGAAAGCCAGCTGTCGGTTGCAGAAAGAAGGAACTCCTCACCCTAGAGAAAAAGATTCAGGGTCAAGCCAGGCACCCAAGTTTACAGTTCACCCACACGGTTACTTGGGAGAAATCAAAGAGCTCAGCTCACTCGCCCCAGCACAGGGCAGAATCATACACCGCCTACTTGCTCTCCTTCCCGTCTGTGAAGCGCTCGTTAAGAGCCGCAGGACTCCGCAAACAATAAAACCGGCTGCGTGGCTATTGCTTGGATTACAGAGCAAGCACTCCTGCGAAAGACGATAGGCTTTCCTGACACCAAAGGCACCTCATTGGAGACAGAAAACCCCGCCTCTCCACAGTCAATACTTCAGTGGCAGCTCAAACTTCTGAACTTTAGCGCAGTTAGAGGTATGCAAGTCTGTGCAGAATACAGACTTCTGGGCATAAAGAAAAAGAACTTGATTATTAATTATCAAACCATACTTCTGAAACTACAATTTTGAGAAGGGGCTTAATACAGTGTATAGATATAGATACATCCAACATTCCTAGATGTATTTAGGAATGTCCATCATTTAAGGAAACATACTTGCAAAGAGAATATAATGGACCCCAGCTTCCAGCAAAGGTGAAACGCAGCCATTATTGTACCTGTTATTGTCACTCCTGCCTGTCACCAGCAGCCAGAGTGTGGGACTGAGGATTCTCCTCTGCCCTATCACTGGGAGCCCCTGGGGGTTATTCCTATCCAATCTTGAATGATCATCTGATCACAAAGAGTCATCAGAGAGCTATGCTAGTGGCACTTAGCTGCAGGCTCTAGCCCTGAGCCTCCTCTGCAAACTACCTAGAGCCATAACTTGCAATGCATTTGGGTGTAGCATTTCACCCAAGGCTAACTTACTGCAATTGCATAGTCCTAGGGGTGTTCAAAGTCCCTGCAACTTTCCATCATAGAAACTTGGGTAGGCATCTCCTTCCCCCAAGTGTTATTTGGAGTAAAGCAAATAAGCAACAAGTAGAGAACTAGGTCCCACAGCACTTTGCTTTACTCAGCATCGATCAAATATATTAAAACTAACAAACTGCAATAGAAAATAAACTTTGATTAAAAATTTTAAAACCAGGATTTTGCACCATACATCTACTCCAATTCACTGAGATTTTAAGAAAAAGGCTCTACAAGTTTACTGGGACAGCAACACTTGTAGAAGATAGTCAGAAGTTCTACAAAGTGTTTATACCATGTAAATAATGACAGAGAACAGGTACTACTAAGGGAGAAGCTACAAAGCAGCCTCAGTTTAAAAGCTAAAAGAGTCCTTGAAATCACATAGTTTAAACTCCTTGATTTTCAGATAGGAAAGCTCAGGCCCAGAGAAAGTATGTTCATACCCAATGTCACATAGAGGAATCAGTAATGAAGACCAGGCTGCATCTGACACCACTGGGATCAGAGATTCACACACTTACCAGGGATGCTTGCTATATCACCAAGTGCTCTGAGCCTATTTCAGTTATTAATTGGAATAATATCTCCACTTTGACTACCACTGTAAAGGCAAAGGTAAAATATTTGTGCATAACATCAGTGGCTAACATCAAACATCCACTCTCTTCTTTCTGAGTAGAAAGCACTTTTTGAGAGTCTCAAAATATAAAAGGAAAAGTAAAAAACGACCATCTCACCAGAAAAATCCATTAATGTCCCAAATGCTGTTTACCATTTCATTGGTTCACAAGACCCCCTGCCACACATCTGTGCACACTCAAAGGATCCATGGAATCCAAACAATGAACACAATTCTCTTCTCCCTACTCTCTACATCCTGCGGCTGCATTTTTAATTTAAAAATATCTGGCTGAGCACAGTGGCTTACGTCTATAAACCCAGCACTTTGGGAGACCAAGGTAGATGAATCGCTTGAGCTCAGGAGTTCAAGCCCAGCCTGGGAAACATGGCAAAACCCTGTGTCTACAAATAATACCCCCAAAAAAGAAAAAACAAATTAGTCATGCATGTTAGTACTTGCCTGTGGTCCCAGCTACTCAGGAGGCTGAGGGAGGAGGATCACTTGAGCCCAGGAAATCGAGGCTTCAGTGAGCTGTGCTTGCACCCCTGCACTCTAGCCTGGGCAACAGAATGAGACTGTGTCTCAAAAAATAAATAAATAAGAAAAATAAAAAATTATAAATATGCTTAAACCTTGTGCTGTTCTTTTTTTTTTTTTTTTTTTTTTTTTTTTTTTTTTTTTTTGAGATGGAGTTTCCCTCTTGTTGCCCAGGCTGGAATGCAATGGCACGCTCTCAGCTCACCACAACCTCCGCCTCCCAGGTACAAGTGATTCTCCTGCCTCAGCCTCCTGAGTAGCTGGGATTACAGGCATGTGCCACCACACCCAGCTAATTTTGTATTTTTACTAGACATGGGGCTTCTCCATGTTGGTCAGGCTGGTCTCGAACTCCTCACCTCAGGTGATCCACCCACCTCAGCCTCTCAATGTGCTGGGATTACAGATGTGAGCCACCATGCCCGGCCCAAGTGCTGTTCTGTATTTACCAGAAGGGCTGTTGAGCGCTTTCCTCAACTCTTCCTCCGTGGAGTGTGCATATATACAGCAGCAAAGGTGAATTGGTGTCATTAGTAACTGGCGTGTTTTCCTCTAGTGCCCCCATCCCTGTATACATCAAGGAAAGGTTTAACAGGAGAAGCTAAAGGAACATTTCCTGCCAAGCAGCCAAAAATAATAAGTAGTCCACTCAGGGACTAGACTTATGACTCTCCCTCAAAGTAAGTGCCCACTTATGCCAGATTTCCAGAAACCGTGCACCCACAAATCATAAGACCTAGGGATACGTTTGCATAGTAACCAATTCTCTGTCTACTGGCTAGTGCATATTTCTGTTATATTGGGCCTTGATTATTAAATCTTCATTTATCTAAGAAAGTCAAATAAATTAACTACTTTTACAACTGGATCAGAGTTCCTGTTGGTCAAGAGAATATAATGGTTTAAATCAGCTTTGTAGGTAATATTTAGATTTTAACTATGCATATTAGATATATACTCTAATTAGCTGAGAACATCCTAAGTGGGCTTCTTAAGAAGCTACTATATTCACTCAAGCTATATTTGTTTAGCAACCGTGATGAACTCTACATTTTAGTTATGTGGATTATCAACCCAAGAGCCATACAAATCAGCCCCTCCCAGCAGCAGGTCCAAGGCTACTTTGTGCCTGTATATTATTGCTAATCTTCACAATAACCCTGCCGTGGAAAATCCCTACATTTATTTATTTATTTATTTATTTTGAGGCAGAATCTCACTCTGTCCCTCAAGCTGGAGCACAATGGCTTGATCTTGGCTCACTGCAACCTTCGCCTCCTGGGTTCAAGCAATTTTGTTTCCTCAGCCTCCCAAGTAGGTGGAACTACAGGCACGTGCCTCCGCACCTGGCTAATTTTTGTATTTTTAGTAGAGACGGGATTTTGCCATGTTGGTTAGGCTGGTCTCAAACTCCTGATGTCAGGTGATCTGCCCACCTCAGCCTCCCAAAGTGCTAGGATTACAGGCATGACCCACCGCTCCCCACCCACAAATCCCTACTTTTACAGTAATTGTTTTTTTTAAGTAACTTCAGCTATAATCTTCAAAGTAATGAAAACATCTTAATGTAGCTATTTTTCCCCAAGAAAATCTACATTAGACTGCCTTGTCCCCATGTGGGACAGACGTGCTGAACAGATTTTATCCGCCTTCCTTACCGTGCTGCGCTGCCCCCTCCCCTCTCACTGTCAGGCTGTCAAATTCAAACTTCTGCTGTCATCAACATGTGCCAATAACTGCTCCCTTCCTACCACTTTGCCACTGCTGAGCTTCAGGCCTTAGGAATCAAATAAACAGGCTTGTTTAAATTACATGTTTAGTGGGAGTTAATGAGGGCTCATGGAATAAAAGGCAGAGCCTCTGTAGAAGGGCTTTGTCGCAGCTGCCTTTGGCCAGCACCCACCTCCTTCACCAGCAGGATGGAAGCCCCAGGGTTGAAATGGCTGGAGGAGCAAACCCTGCATAATGACCCCCAGGTGGATCTTTACACCATGTTTATGATCAATAGAATCTTTTATATTAAGTTCTCCGCATTTGAGGGTCACTTATCCGTCACTGCTGACAAAGGGACAAGAAATTACTCTATATTACTCTATATATTTCAGAAATGATGTAAGTAATACATTAAGGAAAAGTTAACCATAAAAACTGGAGGCACCAGAACAAATTAACAGAGGAAGTTCTAGAATCATCTCCTTCGGGAATTCCTAAGTCAAATGTCCATTAATTTGGAAAGATTTATTTGTGCTTCTACCAAGAGTCAAAGGAACAGACTGAGTATGTTTGGAAGGTTCTTGCCATAAGACACAATATTCTATGTTTCAACATATATTGGCAACCTTAAAAAGGAGTTTATCATAAATGAAAGTTGGAGACTTAATAAAAAGTGTTAAAGAGGACAGGATATAGCATTAGACAAACCTTTCAATGCAACCAGGCATGTAATTGCTCTACTCGCCATCTGTGTAAAATGCCAGCCAAAAATAGGAACTCATTTCAAGTGCCATCAGTTTTTTGGCCTCACAGGCCACAAATGAGCACTGTGACTTTTCATTTCCATGTGTAGCTTGCCTGCCCTGTCAAAGCTAGAGAAGAGAACAAGAGAGGCCACACCCTGAAGTTAGAAATCAATGGGAAAACACAGCTGGATTGCCAGAACTGCTGGGGTTGGCTGGTTTGACTGGAAGTGAGGCGCATAGACAGAAGGCATGTGAACAGAGACAAAGGTGCAACGAGAACCACATAGAGCAGAGAGGAGGACTGCTCTCTATGGTGTCACATTCTGAGTGGCCCTGCCTGGGCTGGGAGCAGTGAAGTGTGCCTCTCATCAGATTACCGCATGAGTCACCCGGACAACCCACAGGGGCCTTTAGCTTAGGACAGGGTACAGTAGGTTTTCCAACTATCATCTCCTGTGAATAATTTAACAGTACACTTAAATGGAAATCTTTCTATGAGGTAATTTGTACACACGAATAATGAAAGCTTATCTCAATATCAAAAGTAAATACTTTGAGCCAGATATTTATAACTAGAAAAACAAAACCACCAAACCATATTACCCCCAGGACCATAGCAAACACACTCCCCATAGTACATTAAATCCTTCTTCCTTTATCCACCTTTCCACCCACCAAGTACACCAGTGATTATACTCCAGAAAGAAGTCATGGAAGGCAAAACACAGCTAATCACCTATTCAGAGCCAGTCCCGTTTTCAGGTTGCCCTCAACTACCACTGCTTTAATACTTAAAAGAAGGAAAAGGCACTGACTTCTCATTAAACCCTGGCTTTAAAAGCCACAGTGCCTTCAATGGAATTAATAGTGCTGTTCCCCTCAAAGGGAAGACTCAACACAAACATTTATGTATATGTATCACCACCAGCCCAACTCCTGCCTTTCAAAGTCTTCATGCCTGAAAAGGGCGAACAGATCTGACATCCTAAGCCTTAGCTGCACTGTCCCCATGGGATCACTTGATACAGGAGCAATATGGCAGATTATTGTTCTCAGTCCCCTGAGGTGCAAGGGGATAAAGGATGTCGCCGGTACAGAAGCCGCCACTGACAGAGAACATGGACGTCAGAGGCTTGGTAAGCAGTACACAACCAAGAATGCGACATCTGCACCAACTTTCACCAAGAAAATGTCCCCAGTCTAAGGGGTTCAGATTACAAGAAACCCTAAAACGGCATCAACTTTGAGATTCTTCTGATACAAGAAGACCAAGGGCAAACTTACTCTGAGATCAAAATAAAATTCCAAATAAATAATTTTTTAAAAAATAATAACTTCCTTTGTTCTTGATACGTTTCCTATAGCCTCTCCTGTGATCACTGTGGTTATTATTTATTTTCTATCTACTCAACCAGTTTTTTTTTTTTTTTTTTTTTGGAAATTGTATTAAGCACCTAAAATCATAGGAGATCTTATTGAAATGCAGAGTGTGATTCAGGTCTGGGGAAGCGACTGAAATTCTGAACTCCCAGAAGCACCCAAGTGATGCCAGTGCACAGACCAGGTTTAAGTTAGCACAGTGCTAGACTATAATGCCCTCTGAGGCCAGGGAGCTCATCTGTCATCTTCCTGTCCCTTATAGCAGTGGTCCCCAACCTTTTAGGCACCAGGGACGAGTGTCATGGAAGACCAATTTTCCATGGACACCAGGGTAGGGGGTGGTTTCAGAATGAAAAAAACTGTTCCACCTCAGCTCATCGGCAGCATGAGATTCTCATACGAGTGTGCAACCTAGATCCCTGGCATGCACGGCTCACAACAGGGTTCACACTCCTGTGAGAATCTAATGCCACTGCCCATCTGACAGGAGGTGAAGCTCAGGCAGTCATGCTCACTTGGCCACAGCTCACCTCCTGCTGAGCGGCCTGGTTCCTAAGAGGCCACAGTCCGGGGTTTGGGGACCCCTGCCTTATAATACCTTACACACAGCTAACATTTAGCCAATGTTGGTTGACAGGGTGAAAAATGGAACCATCCGTCATTTCCATGTTACCTCTTTATTTTGATCTTAACAAGTTTCAGTGTAAGGGGATAATTAGGACTTTACAGCAACCACTCCTTTATCACTAAATCACAAAAAGCAAAAGTAAAATGTATAAACTGGCAAAAAGTATACAATCTGAATTAAAGGGTTAATAATAAAACCCCATCCATATGGCCATACTGTTTCACTTTGGGAAGAAAGAAGGTTATTAACTGATAGGCGTATGCTTTCCTTCATTTATTAGGACATCTTCACTGCTCCAATCCACCAAAACTTCAGAATCCAATGTTCCAGGCCAGCCCAGTGCAATCAATAGTGAGCCAAATCAAAAAGCAGCCCACATTCTACCTGATAATCCACACACAGGCTGGGACCTGCTGGTTTCTACCAGGTGAATTGAATTGCTCCATGCCAGTGGAAAAATTTTTTTACATCAGTTTTTCCTAGTAGATGTTTAAGAAATTACAAAGAATTTTCCAATCGACCTTACGTGACCTTCTAAAGCATTTATTCTATTTAACTCTATCTTTAAAACTATACTCGCAATGACACTACAGTGCTTACACTGAATATATCCGACTTCTAACAGACATTTTATTAATTCAGCCTACTTTTACTGTGCTACGCCTATATGCTAAATACATGTGACACATTGTTTGATACAAGCAGTGATTTCCAGTGAAGCAGATAAATCTTATTTTTAATGATTTATTAACAGAATTGAATACAAAGTAACTAAAATTATCTTTAATCAGGAGCACCCAGTAAGCAAAAACATCAAGTACGTTTCCAAACAAGGAAAGAGATAGAAATGCAAAACATTATATTTAGGATTATTGCAGCTATGCATCAGTATGTGTGTCACCTCCAGAAGCGGCAAATGTAATCCCAGTTACAGGGATCAGTTCAAATACTTATTGATCTCTATGCTAGGAGATGGGCCAGGCAGGCTGATTCTAAAGCAAAAAAAGACAGGGCCCTGCCCTAGAGGAGTATCAAATGTGTTGTAGAAGACAGATATGCACAGTTACTTTCAATATACCGCAAAAAAACAAATCCAAGAAACAAGCAGTAGGCCCGAGTCAAGCCTCTGGGCTTAAGCAATTTCTTCGGGATGAGATGTGCTCTCTAGCTGAGTTTTCTAGTGGTTGGGAGATTTGGTCAACCAGTAGTGTGCTAGTAAACTGGCTCTCTGGGGTGGGGATGAGGGACGTGGGAAGCCATGACTTTTAATACGTATTTGCCAATTTCCATGATATAAAGGCTCCCACCATGGCCACTTTCAAGTCACCAACAACTTAACAACCAGCTTGCTAAAGTCTTGAAATTTAAGAACTGGCTCCCACAGTCAGTACGTGCTGGCTCCGGTACACCACTGAATTTGGCCAACACAATCATTTGGCAAACACAATGACTTGGTAGGAAATTAATCGCCCCACAATTACCAATTCTTTAAGTATTAGCATGGGTGGAGGGAGAGAAATCTATAAATCTTACCTGACATGGGAAAAAGAGATCCATAGGTATGATTCAGTTAAGGATCTGGAGATGCGGATACTATCGTGGATTAGCTGGGTGGGCTATAAATGCAATCACATGTGTCCTTTCAAAGAGAGAAGCAGCGGGAGATTTCAGCCAGAAGAGGAAAAGGCAATGGGACCACAGAGGCTGAGATCGAAGTGATTCAGCCACCAGAGCTGGAAGAAGCAAAGAACAGGATCTTCCCTAGAAACTCTGGAGGGAGTGCAGCCCTGCCAACACTTTGATTTCAGACTTCTGGCCTCCAGAGCTATGAGGGAATAAATTTCCATTGTTTTAAGCCACCAAGTTTGCAGTGGTTTTTTTAGAGCAGCTGTAGGAAACTGATGCAGTGGAGTACCAATGGGAGTTTTGCAACCTGCTCTATCTTTAAGCATTTCTGTTCATTTTGTAAGAATTTGGAGATCTTTTGCACTCTTATACTTTTCTAATTTTCTAATTCCTTTTCAGTCCTTTTTTGGTGTTGTTTATAAAAGCAAAAGTTTGGAAGACTAGAGGCAGTTTAAGTTGCCAAAAACTGGCAATTTAGAGAGATTTTTCACAGGACTGGGCGTGGTTGCTCACACCTGTAATCCCAGCACTTTGGGAGGCAGAGGTGGGAGGATCACCTGAGGTCATAAGTTCGAGACCAGCCTGGCCAACATGGTGAAACCCCGTCTCTACTAAAAATACAAAAATTAGCCAGGCATGGTGGTGTCTGCCTCTAATCCCAGCTACTTGGGAGGCTGAGGCATGAGAATTACTTGAACACAGGAGACTGAGGTTGCAGTGAGCTGAGATCATGCCACTGTATTCCAGCCTGGGTGACAGAGTGAGACTCCGTCTCAAAAAAAAAAAAAGGAATTTTTGACAACAACAACAAAAAAATCAAAGCAAGATCTGCAAGCATTTATACCAAGTGTTGTGAGGCAGTGACACTGGGCTGTTGTGTCCCCTGGCTCTTTCTGAATCTTGTAGTCTGCTCTGTCACATCAGAATGCTCTGACAAAAGGGAAAAAATTAGAAGTTTTGAGGTTCTACTTTTTCTTTTTTCCTTTGAGTCAGAGTCTTGCTCTGTTGCTCAGGCTGGAGTGCAGTGGCATGATCTTGGCTTACTACAGCCTCTGCCTTACAGGTTCAAGCGATTCTCGAGCCTCCACCTCCCAAGTAGCTGGGATTACAGGTGCACACCACCATGCCAGGCTAATTTTTGTATTTTTAGTAGAGACAGAGTTTCACCATGTTGGCCAGGCTGGTCTCGAACTCCTGATCTCAAGTGATTCGCCCACCTCAGTCTCCCAAAGTGCTGGGATTATAGGCATAAGCCACTGTGCCTGGCCCAAAGTGGCCTTAATTTAAAGAGCAGTTTTTAAATCACTGAGAATATGTAAATGGAATACAATAAATAATCTTCAATTAATATCAGGACACTCCATTTCAAGACCAAAAAAATCCCTTTTGCCCTGGGGAATAATTGGATGAACATGAATGAGAATATAAAATATTTCAAAAAGAAAAGAAAAAAAAAGAGATGGGACAAAAAAAAATTCAAAAAATTTTGAAACCAGTAAGCAAATAGTCATAATGACCCATTTGCTTTCAGTCACCCTGTTCTAGACAGATCACTGCTGCCATCTTGGTGGTGTAGATGTATTTGATAGGTGAAGGTACTGAGGAAGAAGGTGATGAAGTATCTCATCTAAGGTCCTGAGCTGAGCATCCACCCAACCCCAAGTCAGGAGCCTTCCCTCTGTGCTGAGGGCCACTGCCTACGGGTGTCTCCCCTGGGCTACTGCCATGCCCTGGGAACTGGGCGACCTGCTTTTGGCTGTGCACCTTCAATCTGTCCTCCCTACCACCAGACATACCATGCTCCATGCCTCTAGGCCCTTGACTCTTTATCTCCTCCATCTCTGGAACATTCCTCATCTTTTCCACCGGCTTTACTTTCACTCACCCTTCAAAACTTCTTCTGGGAGCTGTCTCAATTCAAATAAGCAAATGTTTATTGGGTCCTGTATCACTTAACTATTGCTGCCTCCCAAACTCCTGCAAAACCCAGTGGCTTAAAGCAGTCATCACTTACAATTTCTCAGAAGCTAGTGGGTCATCTTGAGGGTAGTGAACCTCGGCTGAACTCGGCTGAGAGTGGCTATGCTCCAAAGTGGCTGTCCCTGTGTGCCTGAAAATGAGAAATTTCCTGGGACATGGAACTGCAGTTTTAAAATGGGGGCAGTCCTGGATACACCAGGATGGCTGGTCACCTTGGCGGCGACCTCCAGGTGTCCCTCCCTCTCCTAGGACTAGCAGGCCAGTCCAAGCTTGTCTTTTCCATGGCAATGGCACCAGAGAGCACAAGCTCAGCTGCAGAAGCTTCCTAGGCAAGAGGGCTACTCACATTCCACTGGCCAAAGCAGGTCATGTGCCCAAGCCCAGCATCACTGGGCAAGGAAGTAACTCCACTCGCCCAAGGAAGTGGGGGCAAGGGGTGAATATTTCTGAATCTCATCTACCACAGGCACCTACTTGGGCAAGTTACCAAGGGTTAAAGGCTCCAAAAACACCATTCCTGACCTCGGGGATTGGGCTATGTGAGGTACCCCTGCTATGTGTCCCCGTAACAGCCCACACAGAGAGATGCTGTGCTTCACCCATGGCATCTGAAATTATGCATTTGCCATTCCAGACTGTAAACCACCCAAGAGAAAGAACTGAGGCTTTTGTCACTGTGTGTCCAGGACCCAGCATACAGTAAGCACTAAATTGATGTTTGTTAAACTGCACTGGTCCATCATATGCTGTTCATCATCATGTTCAACTCTCTCCTGACAGATGAACTCAAGTTTCTTTACTGGACTTCCTTTGATATTCCCCCACATAAAATGCTTGATTAGATACAGAGCCAGACAGCATATATTTTAAGGCTTTGCCAACTCTATAGTCCCCACTGCAACAACTCAATCTGCCATTGTAACAAAAAAGCAGCCAGACAATGCATAAACAAAGGAGGGTAGCTGGGTTTCAATAAAACTTTATTTACAAAAACATGGCAGGTGCAGTGGCTCACACCTGTAATCCCAGCACTTAGGGACACCAAGGTGGGAGGATCGCCTGAGGCCAGGAGTTGGAGAGCAGCCTGGACAACAAAGTGAGACACTCCCCACACCCCAACTCCCACCTCGTCTCTACAAAAAATAAAATGAGTTGGGTGTGGTGGTGCTCGCCTATAGCCCCAGCTACTCAGGAAGCTGGGGTAGGAAGATCACATGAGCCTAGGAGTTTGAGGCCGCAGTGAGTTATGAATGCACCACTGCACTCCAGCCTGGGCAACACAGCGAGATTTTATCTCAAGTAAATAAACAAATAAAATAATATTAAAAACTTTCCACTCACTCTGCAACTAAAGGAACCATAGACTTGGTATCTCTTATAAACTAATTCACCTGATCTTTTTCCTACAACCTTGTTTATGTAATTAAATGAACACTTCACAGCTGGATATATCAAAAAATTGATCTCTATGTTTCTATATTCAATCCGCAAATCTGATTAAGGGCATAGACGTTTGTGTTTCTCTCACATACTGTCTATTAAAATTTCACTCTTTTAAAACTTAAAAAATTTAAGATGACTTTACCTTTGTATATTTTCTCTTCAGCTCAACAAATTTTACAGCCATGTGCACTGCAACTCTCCCGACAGTCATCAAAATCCGTGAGTAGAAGAGCTATTTAGTGAAGGGGAATCCAATTTGACAATGACTACTTCAGTGGTCCCTGTGCGATTACTTTTGTTACAGTCCTAAAGTAATGAACTCATCTGATAAGGAGAAATGCAGAGAACAAAAGGCCTAAAGAACACTTAAGACACTCAGAAATTTGAGGTTGAAACACTTGTTCCCCAGGATCAAAACTGGGTATGTTAAACCAAGACAACTTCTATTACCATAATATGCTACTTGAAGATATGCCATCAAGAAGAACTTCAAAGAAGGATGAAGTACCTCTACAAAGTAAACACCGTGCTCTTTCCACTGATGGCAGACTGGAGTGGACTGATGGAGACTAGCAAGCACAAATGGAGACATTTGTTCCAGAGATTCTCCTTCCTAATTGTCCTCCTCCCAGCCCAGTCACGCAGGCATTTCCCTGAAACACAGGAAGAACTACAACAGAGCTGCCACAAAATGCACCTGTGTGGGTAAGGACCCCAGGGCCTTAACAGTTGTACTTACCCTTGGCTCTCATTTCTCTGCTTGAACCCCGGCATGCTACAGACACCCGGGCCTTTATTTCTTAGAGTTGTTATGAAAACTAAGTGAGAAAGGCCCATTATTAGCACTCAGTAACTGAGAGGTTATTTTCAGCAACAGCAGGAACAGTCCTTGAAATAGATGTGGCTGGTGGACCAGCACAGATGATTAGTTACACCTGGTGTGTACAGGGAGGGGGATGTGAGCTGGGATTGAGAGTCAGATTCCCATCAGGAAAATATTTCCCATCAGGGAGATATTTCACTCATGCCAGAATTATGAGGAAAAGAAGTGAGCACCCAAGTCTCACCTGTAATAATACAATTCTAAAAGTGACCAGCTTGTGTCATTTCACCTAGTTGTGAGGCATATTTTTCTTCACTAAAGGATGTGAGGCAATGAATGGTTCAAAGAAAAGTGTGGAATTCCAACAACTTAAAAGAAATTACTACAAAAAGAGCACAAGCATAGCTACCTTACCTCATAAGGAATGTCAGTTATTTTAAACGACTGAAAAATTTAAAAAATTGAAAACTCCAAATTTGGTCAAACTTCTCTCTCTCTCATGTTCCATCCTAAAGTTTGTTTCACTGATAATTTTTCTAGGGGAAAAAAAAATGAACACAGAAGAAAAATACCAGGCACTGAATCGCTCTATAAAATACACATCACTGGTTACAGTTGATAAGAAAATGCTTGGTTAAAAGTGAGCTACATTTCAAAACAGGGAGAAAAGGCAAGGAAAGTTAGCTCACACCTGTAATCCCAGCACTTTGGGAGGTGAGGTGGGAGGACTGCTTGAGGCCAGAAGCTCAAGACCTGCCTGGGAAACACCGCAAGTCCCAGTTTCTACAAAAAAAAAAAAAAAAATTAAAATTAGCTGGGTGTGGTGGTGAATGCCTATAGTTCCAGCTACAAGGGAGCCAGAGACAGGAGGATCACTTGAGCCCAGGAGTTCAAGGTTGCAGTGGATCTGTGATTGTGCCACTGCACTCTAGCCTGGGCAACAGAGCAAGACCCCAACTCTAAAAACAAAAACAAATAAGTAAGAAAAAAGAGTTAATAGTGTCAAAATCTTTCTTTTTTTTTTTAGATGGAGTCTTGCTCTTGCCCAGGCTGGAGTGCAGTGGTGCAATCTTGGCTCACTGCAACCTCCACTATCCGGGTTCAAGAGATTCTCCTGCCTCATCCTCCCAAATAGCTGGAATTACAGGCACCTGCCACAACGTCCAGCTAATTTTTATATTTTTAGTAATGACAGGATTTCACCGTGTTGACCAGTCTGGTCTTAAACTCCTGATCTCAAGTAATCTGCCCACCTTGGCCTCCCGAAGTGCTGGGATTACAGGCATGAGCCACCATGCCCAGCCCAAAATCTTTAATTTATAACAGAGTCCAACACCAGTTATTCAGCACATAGGGAATTATAGCAGAGTATAGCCTATGCTTGAGGTACAATAAGTGACATCACTTAAGAAGTAACAAAGTCACTTAAGAATTAATATGTCAATATAACGCTCAGCCACTTCCAGAAGAGACCCCTTTACATAATGAGATTACAATGAGGTCTGAGGAAAGATTAAAATCTAATTGACTTAACTAGGGTAAGCTTCATAATAAAGTCTACCTAGAGAAATCAATAGTCTCATCAAATGTTCTGCCACCAGCCTAATAAAGGTAGTGGGGGGAATGTGAAGGAGGGGATAATCAGTAAGCATTGGAGGGTTTAGGATCCAGAGCCAAGCACAGGGCTTGGGACACTGTGAGTCCCCTGTGTTTGATGGCCTCGTGCTGCTCAAAAACAAACGACCCAGGATGGGTCAGGCCCAACTGAAACTGCATCGGTGCTGTCATTCTCAACCACGGCTGAACATCAGAGCCATCTTTCATAAAGCTTCTTATTCAACAGGTTATGGGTAGAGTGGGTTTGAGGTTTCTCGTGTGGCACGTGTGTTTTTTTTTGGGTGGGGATGGAGTCTCACTCTGTCGTCCATGCTGGAGTGCAGTGGCACAATCTCCACTCACTGCAACCTCCACCTCCTGGGTTCAAGTGATTCTCCTGTCTCAGCCTCTCAAATAGCTGAGATTACAGGCGCTCGCCACTACGCCTGGCTAATTTTTGTATTGTTAGTAGAGGTGGGGTTTTGCCATGTTGGCCAGGCTGGTCTCAAACTCCTGATCTCAGGTGATCCGCCCACCTCGGCCTCCCAAAGTGTTGGGATTACAGGCATACCCCTCCAGCAGTGAAACCCCGTCTCTACTAAAAATACAAAAAATAAGCCAGCTGTGGTGGCAGATGCCTGTAATCCCAGATACTCGGAAGGGCATCAAGAGCAAAACTCTGTCTAGAAAAAAAAAAAAAAAAAGAACAAAATAAGAAGCTTCGTGTTCTGTGTAAGGTAAGCCTCCTACCCTACATTTAAGAACTACTGATCTTTAAGAAACTTCACATTCTGTTTATAGATAGAGCTGCCAAGTGAAATGCTGATTCTATGTTTCAAACGATAACATTTAAAAGACAAAGAAAATGAAGGAGTCTGCCATTTTTTTGATTCTAGTATTTTAAAATGTTTAAACACACATCAAATGCAAAGCCTGAAATTCACTGCCTTGGAAGCTTCCCATGGAACATGCAAGGTCAATGGGTCTCAGTCTAAAAGGACACAACCTGGCACCATCAAGAAGGACACAACAACAGACACCGCCTCCCATGGTCACTAGGAAAGTCAAGTCGAACACTTTATACCGTTTGTTTAAGTTACAGAAGCTTGGGGCCCAAGAAGAGCTTAGAGATAATCCCATCATACACTTTCATGGTACAGATGAGGAAATGGAACCAGAAAGCTCATGTGCTGGCAGTGATGCTTGCCCCTTGGCGGCAGGAATCACATCTCAGCAGTCTACTGCTGTGTGGTCCAGCACCTCGCAGGCACTCCTTAAAATCCTTAGAAATTAATTCTCAAGGTTAGGTCACCAGCAAAGTTGGGACCCAGAACCAGGCACAGTTTAAAATAATAATAATAATAATAACTGGCTGGGTCTGGTGGCTCATGCCTATAATCTCAGCACTTTGGGAGGCCCAGGTGGGTAGATCACTTGAGGTCAGGAGTTCAAGACCAGCCTGGGCAACATGGTGAAACCCTGTCTCTACTAAAAATACAAAAATCAGCTGGGTGTGGTGGTGTGCGCCTGTAATCCAGCTATTGGGAAGGCTGAGGCAAGAGAACTGCTTGCACCCAGGAGGCAGAGGTTGCAGTGAGCTGAGATCACGCCATTGCTCTCCAGTCTGGATGGCAGAGCAAGACTTCGTCTCAAAAATAATAATAAATAAAAAATAAAATAATGACACTGCAACTACACTGAAAACAAACTGAGCCTAAGTAAAGCCATTTTCCAAGGTCATACCCCTCCAACAGCATGGAGCTTGAACCTATCTGTCTTCACCACTGACCTGAAGCACCAGAATCATCTGTCCATAGAACAGACACTTGGCATATTAGAAAACATTCCTTCTGAAATTTACACAGCAACCTGATCTCTTAAAATGTGTTGTTGTTATTAAATTTTAACAGTTTGGGTGAAAAGAAAGCTCTAGAGAAGAGGAAATTAACTTTGTTATATTCCAACATTAAGGGTCAATGGTTTGACTTAAAGCAGATGGCTCTATTAGAAATAAGACTTTTAATGGCTTCTTGTTAGTATAGTGGTTAGTATCCCCACCCGTCCGAAATAAGACTTTTTACCTCATCCACACACCCCACTGAAAATCATGTTTGAAATCCCGTCTTCCATATGGAGCCATCCTCAGAACACGACGTGCAGTGCCTGTAGTTGACCAGCAGGTGGCAGAACAGAACAACCCATCCTCGAGAAAGCCACAGGCAGGGGAAGAGAATTGCTGGGCAGACCATCAGGGAAGGAGTATTTGTATCCTAACACCCGCCTGCCAAAATTGCAGTTAGGAACCCGCAAAGGATCCTGCATCCAACTAAAACCTGAGAGTGGCTCATAAAATGAAAGCAGTCAAGTATCCATTAGCTTCAATAACCTGGAGATTAACACTCAGAAGTGTGTCCTGTGCATTCACAGGAGAGTATGGGTGAGATGTGAAGGAGAAAGCACAGAGGGTGTGCCAGCATCCCAGGGGTCATATCAAATGACCTGTTCCCCCAAATGACGCGGGGTGCTTACTAAAATACAGACCCGGGGCCCACCCTAGACAACCAGAGTATGTGAGGAGAGGGCCAGAGAATCACCTGGGGGCCTCATCAGCCAAGTTGGGGCCTGGCTGGCTTGTGCACTACAGCACTGCCATAATCTGCCCACAGGTGAGGAGTCACCTTCCACCACGTGCTCAGGGTAGGCAGCAATGCAGACGCTTGGCAGAGACACGCTCGCCCCTCACTGCTCAGCACACAGAGGGTTCAGTAGGGTCACCTGTGACGATCTCTCTACCTGTACCCTCCCCAGCCTCCTTTTACTCTGAACCCTCATCTATGCCTTCCCTGTCCTGTTCATTCTACCTCCTGCTCGCAGCAGGAATGAATTGGCTTCCTCCCTTGCATCTTCAACCTCTTTTTCTAGATAATACACTCCTTTCCCTTTGCTGACAACCTCGGATCATCTACATCAGACAGCAAATCGCCTCTCCTCAGCCAGCTGCTCCTCCGAGTCGGCACAGTCCCAGCCTCCACATCCCCAGCACTCCCTCTTCCTCGGCCCTTGCACCTTGGCATCCACACTGCTCCTTCTGTGGGTCCCCAGCCACCTCAGAAATGAAGACACTGAATGTGCTGACCGGGCTGGCTCTGAGCCTGATTGCCAGCCTCTAGTGTTTTTCTATAATATTTCTACTCTCTTTTTTTTTTTTTTTTGAGACAGGGTCTCACTGTGTTGCCCAGGCTGGAGTGCAGTGGTGCAATCTCGGCTCACTGCAACCCCTGCCTCCTGGGTTCAAGCGATTCTCCTGCCTCAGCCTCCCAAGTAGCTGGGATTACAGGCACCCATCACCATGCCCGGCTAATTTTTGTATTTAGTAGAGACAGGGTTTCACCATGTTGGCCAGGCTGGTCTCAAACTGCTGACCTCAGGTGATCCATTGGCCTTGGCCTCCGAAAGTGCTGGAATTCCAGGCATGAGCTACTGCGCCTGGCCTACTCATACCTTTCATGTCAGTCTGGTTGTTCCAAATCTTTAGGTTTTCCCTGAAGCCCACTCCCACTTTCACTCCCAAACTCAAAGACAACCTCCCTTTGCACAAAACTGCAGTCAAGCCCCTCCTTTCTCCCTTTCTCCCCACTCCCCAAGGAAAGCCCCTGCTCCTCTTCCCTCTGATTCTTCCTTCTGGCCTACACATCCTGCCCAATCAACCACCAACTCCAGCCCTGATCTTGTCAAACTGCTGTGCTGGGGCCTCTACCTCATCAAACCCAAGCTCCTCTGCCTTCCGTTTCATCCCCCACAACAGAGTCCAACCTGTCTGTGTGGACTCCTCAGTTCTCCATCCTCTTCAGCATCATCCCTGACCCTTAAGGCAGCTGTTTACCCTCTCCACTGGGAGAACTAGCATAGTACCAGGAAGCCTGGTCATACGGGATTTCCCTCCTTTGCACCGTGGGTTACTGATATCAGACCACTGACACCTCTCCTGTCCATTAGTGATAATCAGTTCCTTAAGAAAAAAATTAACGTTGTGGATGGTCAGTAAAATTATACCGGATGTTAAGAAGCAAGGCTTTAGTCCTTTCCTTTCCCCCCTCAAAAATATGCTGGAGCAACAGAGAGAGGCAAATAGCACAAATATTTGAATCAGGCAGGGCTGGCTTCTAATCCTGATTTCAGCAGGCCTGTGTATTGACCATTGGCTCTCGGGCAATCCTCTGGGAATCGCCTTCTCGCAAGAAAAAGAACAGCAATACCGCCACCTAGTGACTGTATGGGGCAAGCACGGAGCACTCAGGAGGCACTCAGACCTATCTTTTTGAACTTGAGAATTTGCAGGATATAATCAGCAAAAGGAATAGGTAAGGGACTATTGATACCAGTTATCAAGGGGGGAAACACTGGTAGCAAATATTATACTCTGGCTTAAGTTGCAGAAAAAAGGGATAAAATTATGAAAGCTTTCAAATATTATTTAAAGTAGTCCCTCCCCTTTATCTGCAGTTTTGCTTTCTGCAGTTGAATTCAGGCACCTGAGGTCAACTGTGGTCTAACACATTAAATGAAAAATTCCAGAAATCAATAATTCTTAAGTTTTCTCTTTTTTCCTTTTATTATTTATTTGAGATGGAGTCTCACAATGTTGCCCAGGCTGGAGTGCAGTGGCGTGTTGATCAAAGTTCACTGCAGCCTCCACTTCCAGAGCTCAAGCAATCCTCCCACCTCAGCCTCTTGAGTGGCTGGGACCACAAGTACATGCCCCCATGCCTGGCTAATTTTTTGGGTTTTTTGTTTTGTTTCGTTTTGTTTTGTTTTTGGTAGAGATATCTCCCTGTGTCGCCCAGGCTGGTCTTAAATTCCTGGGCTCAAGTGATGTGCCTGCCTTGGCCTCCCAGCATGCTGGGATTACAGACATGAGCCACCCTGCCCAGCTAATTCATCAGTTTTCAATTGAGCACGGTTCTAAATTGCATGATGAAATTTCCCACCGTCCTGCTCTGTCTAGCCCTGCACGTGAATCATCCTTTTGTGCAGCGGATCCATGCTGCGGACACACAGTCTCCTGAGTTACTGAACAGACTACCTGGTTATCAGATTGGAAAAACATAATGTATACAGGGTTCCATAGGCTCCATGGTCTCAGGCATCCACTGAGGGCTTTGGAACCTATCCCTCATGGATGAAGGGAGACTACCGTAACTTTGAAAGTTCCCACTTGAAAATGTTTTTTGGGTTTTTTGCTCAATTATTCCATGACAATAAATGCATTCTCACAGCCATAATCAAACTAAAGAAAATTTAATTATCACCCTCAAGAAAACTACACTGGTTCCTGCTCCCCAAAACACAATAGTAAATATCGACATTATCACTTTTCAAGATTGCACAGATAATTTCTAATAGGTCCCACACCCACATTTCAAGGTACCTGTCAATTCAGCCCGCATGAAAGAAAACAACTGAATGAAAATAGAACACAAGATTCTTCATATACAAAAAAGACTGTGTAAAAACTACACAGGCCAGGCACAGTAGCTCACACCTATAATCTCAGCACTTTGGGAGGCTGAGGCAGGGGGATCACTGGAGGCCAGGAGTTTGAGACCAGCCTGGCCAGCATGGCGAAACCCTGTCTCTACTAAAAATACAAAAATTAGCTGGGTATAGTGGCGTGCACCTGTAGTCCCAGCTACTTGGGAGGCTGAGGCATGAGAATCACTGGAACCCAGGAGGTGGAGTCTGCAGTGAGCCAAGATTGCTCCACTGCACTCCAGCCTGGGCAACAGAGCGAGACTGTCCCACAAAAAAACAAAACAACAACAACAAAAACACCCACATAACCAGAACTAAAAAGTGAAAACTAATAAGTATGCAGGTAATTGCCCCTAAGGAAAAAGGTCTACAGATGTATTTTAGTAGGCTGGTCTACATATTTTCTAAACATCGTAAGACATATAAACAGGGTAGCTAGGAGCTACTTCAGCTTTTTAAAAGCAATTGTGATGGAGCAAAACTTTTGCCTGTAGACAATAATTAACCTTTCTCCAAAAGCATCACACACATCATTTTATATATCAAACGCCACAGCCACAGGAAGTCAGTTGCCCACAGCCTTATAAATCAAAGTTTACTTGCTTCCTCATTTTCTGTTACGGACTTTCCTAGCCAAATTCTGTCACTGCAGTTCACTTCACATTTTAAAAATAAAGTTTATTTAATGGAGCCTTGATGAATCCCATCTGAAAGCCATTAAAACATACACACCCACTTCCACACAAACCAGAGAATCAGTAGAATTCAAAGATTTATTGAATCTTGAAGCTGGAAATCATCCGAGTGACAAATAATTCACAACTACTATTATTCATAGGAGATAGACGGGTTCTGAGAGATTCTGGCACTGTCACGGAGGCAGTCAGGAGCACTGCTGGGACTCGCATCCCCTTGTCCTTGCCCCAGTCCAGGCTCTGCCCACTCTCCCATGCTTCAGGTCTGGCTCTGAAGTTCGTGATTCCCCCTTGATAGTCTTCAAGTACATCAGTGAGTCACATTTCCGTTTCCTCTGACTGTTCCAAACACTGGACTTTGGTAGCACAGAGTTCATTCATTCACAATCATGCTAATTCACTCACACAGAGAGTGCTGATACACTTAGGAATGACGACTTAACACGCAACCCTCGAATCAGTGAGGCCAATGGCTAAATTTAAAAATAAAAGGAAATCTAGCCCTTAGCACTCAAAATACTTCCTTTCAACCTACTGTAAAACAACAAACTCACTTTCATTAGGAGATGAAAAGTGAGTCATTCTTTCATCCAGCAGACGGTCTCCCCAGGCACAAACTCATGCCCAGTATACTTCATGGGGCCTTTCAAATATTTACTTGTTAGCAGTGTTCTTCCTTTCGGGTCAAAGATGATAGTATTTAGCAACACAAAGAAAGCTGAGGGATAGAGTTATGAATTAGTAAACTGCTTTGCCAAGCCTTCCATTTGTTAATTCAGTCCAACTTCAAAGGGGATTTTAAAGAGAGGTTCAGCTGTCAGAAGTTAACTCTAAGAAAACTGCTGAATCGAAAAGTGACTTGGGCAGTTTTCTCAAACTGGCGTTAAGGAAAAACTGTTCCGTTGTAGGTATAGGAGCCAAAAGGATCTTCCTACGCAAATAAGCTTAGGGCGAACAAAGTTTTTAAAAGGTTTTTTGTCTTGTTCACTACAGGACTTTCCCAGCCTTTGACATGCTAATGTTGCTGTAAATTTCCAGGGATGTGGTGGGGGTCAGTTTATTTTGATCACATTAATTATGTGGTTGGGGGATGTGGATAAAATAGGAGAAATGCACTACACTGATTCAGCAACTTCTAAGCAACAGAGAAAGGGTTTGGCTAAAGTACCAGTATTTTTGGTATTCAGTAGCAAAGAACAGTTAGACTCTCATTCACAACTGTTTCAGGACAAGGTGGGAGTATCTATTCAGTCATTTGGGAGAATGAACCTACGTAGAACTAAATCCTTGAGAGCTTAACTTATTGCCAATAGGACTGCCAATTTTGCTGGGCTTCTGCAACTGCTTCCTCGCTCTAAGCAAAAACAGCCCCTGTACCTGTTCTTGGGGACTGACGTGAAAGTCGTTGAGTATTTTCCTGAACTCTTTGATCTTCACGTACTTGTCTATTTCAATGCTTTTTGACCGTGGCTGTACATCAGAATCACCTAGGGAGCTTTTCACTCTACAGATGTGTGGGCCCAGTGCCAAATCTACAAAATACAATATGATTCCCAGCAAGCAGCACCCAGAGCTGAAAACCACTCTTCTGCTTCCTAGGAAGATCAAGACAACAGACAAATAATTGAGAGTGCAGGTACTTTAAATTGCGCACATTGACACTGACAAGGAAAGGGAGATTTTAAAGAGTCCCCAAGTTTACAGAGAAATCTGTATCACTCACTCAAAAGTGGGCTTTTTCTTTTCTAGATGATTTTCACAAAGAAAGAAAAATGTATTTTGAAAGGAGCAAAGTGCTGAAAACAAGGACTGCACCACAAAACTCGTTCAGGGGCCGACTGCTGTGGTTAGCTGGCTGCTGGTTCATGCATGAGCCCAGACCCTGTTCCCCAGCACAAGCCCCATCCAGCACATGACCCTAATTTGCAACTCAACATTTCACTATATGTCTTGGACCTTTGCAAGTCACTTCAGAAATTCAAAACCAGAGATTCTCACTATGCTGATGTCAAGCCTACTGTATAAAATACATCACAGGTGTAGGCCTCTGCAGGTCTTCTAAGTACGTCAATCAATCACCTACAGAAAATAAAAAGTGATTCTTTGAAAACTATTTTCTTTCTAAATAATATTTACTTGAGCTATTTTATGTATATAGTCTCTAGACAGTATATGTCAGGAAAAGGACCAGCCACCAAGAAGAGGTAGAGAGTTAAAATTAAAGATACAGGCCGGGTACAATGGCTCAGGCCTGTAATCCTAGCACTTTGGGAGGCCAAGGCAGGAGGGTCACTTGAGGTCAGGAGTGTGAGACCAGCCTGGGCAACATAACGAGATCTTGTCTCTGCAAAAAATATTTCAAAATTAGTCGGGTGTGGTGGCAAGCACCTGTAGTCCCAGCTACTCAGGAGACCAAGGTGGGAGGATTATTTGCACCCCAGGAGTTCTAGGCTGCAGTAAGCTGTGACCCTGTCACTGTACTCTGGCGTAGGCCACAGAGTGACACCCTATCTCTTTTTTTAAAACAGATATATTAAGTCTTTTTTACAAAAGTGAATTTCAATAACTTCAATATCATAGGGGAACCTGGAATCAATTATAAAAAGATTCTCTCCCTCTTTCCTGTCTGAATTTTTTCAATCAGCAGAAAATATATTTATGTACAATGAATGGATAAGAATAGCATATCATACAGGTAAAGTTGAAAGATTTTGGAAACAAAACACTGAGTCCTATGGAGACAATGGGTAAGAGAAAGTGGAAAGTGAGGGGTTCAGAGGCTGCCATGCCAACCTTGCACCTATGCTCCACAATCTACATAATTGGCAGAGGGACTCTAATATGGCCAGACTTTCTCCTCCTTATTACTAGCATGGTGGTGTGTCTGGGTCTCTGCCCCTCCAACACTGCCCTTCTTCCCAATCCCAAGAGAAAAAAAGGCCATAACCCCTACTTGGAAGCTAAAACCAAAAAATATCCAGGATGAAAGTATGTTTTCCTCTGCAGGTCTTATGCAAAGGAAAAGGCATAGAAAGGTAACGGTCTGAATGCCTTCCAGCAGTCAATCATTCATCCAAGGAAGGCAAAGGGGCAGAGGAGGTAGAATCTATCTCTGCCTGGCAATGGAGTCAACCTAGACACACTGATGAAACCCACTGGACATCAGGACTGTACAACCAAGAGGTTAAATTACCTCTCCAGGGCTCTCCCAGCACTCCATCCAGGGTTCCTATCCACCAGCACTGACGCTACTTGGCAGTTTTGAATAAACAATACAACATCTCAACTATTGTTAAACTACAATGGGAGGCCTCCAGCGTCATGTGGAAATTATTTTTAAAATGAAAGCTTTTTCATCAACTGCATGAAAAGCACTTAATAAATCCAGAAACAGTCTAAAAGGATTATGTGGACAAGTCAAAATGTGATTTTGATGGACTAAGTGGATTGCTGAGACACATAATGACATTTAAAACCAAGCGCAGAAACTGAACTGTATTTCATTTGTTAAAACGCTTAAGATTATAAAGAAGTGATACATTTGGCAAGGCAGCCAAGGTTCCTGAAAGAATCAGCAGCACCACAAAAGGACATCGAGGAGCTTAATGCAGCTAATTTAAGCAGAGCTGCTCCTAAGAGGTTAACCAAGTTTTGTAAGTTTTTAAATTCACATCCGTTTCTCACCCACATTCAACTGGTGGGGGTTGGGGGGCGGGGGGAGTTCTGAAAGCTTCATGAGATAATCCTTTAAAATAGTCTCTAGAGGCAGTGGCAGCAGCAAATTATTCATTCCTACCTTGCATGAGTTAAGCGGGACAGAAAAACTCTCTCAAGCAGAGTTTCAAGTGCTCAGGGTTCCCGCCTTGCAATCAAAAAGTTAAGACCTCCCAGGAGATTGAGACCAGCCTGGCCAACATGGTGAAACCCCATCTCTACCAAAAAAAAATAAGAAATTAGCCAGGTGTGGTGGCGGGCGCCTGTAATCCCAGCTACTCAGGAGGCTGAGGCATGAGAATCACTTGAACCTGGGAGGCGGAGGCTGCAGTGAGCCAAGATCACGCCACTGCACTCCAGCCTGGGCAACAGAGTGAGATTCCATCTCAACAACAACAAAAAATAGTTAAGACCTCCAAATAGCGAATAGAATACAAAAGCCTAATTAAGTGCTGGCATATGAAGCATCAATCCATAAAAATGGTTTGTTAGTTTGTGAAGTTTTGATCTGGTGTCATATAGCATAAAGAACAAAGAATTTACAGGAAATGATTTTAGGAGCCTGGAATTTTAATTCCATCTCAGATACTGTTATTTCCTTTTAATAGTAAAATCTATATAACTATTGATTTGGCAAGTTTTACATTTGTTTGCCTGTGCTATTAATCGTCACGGAACTTTAGTCCAAAATTCAAACCAAAATCATCATATGCCTCACTTCCAGGTCTCAGGTACCTGTTGTTCCTTTTTGGTGATTTTAGTGTGGACTCCCTGCTTCCTTTAGCAGCTGCACATGAGGGAGACCAAGAAGTGAACATTATGAGCTGGTAAAGTACCTGTAAGCAGCAGGACAAACCAATCACCCTCTACTGTGAAAAGTCGGCCTCGCACACCCAAAAGCAATGAAGTATGCACACTTCCCTGTATGCATGTTATCTTTCAATTAAAAGTTAGAAAAAAATTTAAAATCAAAAAACTCAAAACATTGCTATAGCGGGGCGCAGTGGCTCATGCCTGTAAGCCCAACATTTTGGGAGGCTGAGACAGGAGGATCACTTGAGCTCAGGAACTGGAAACCAGCCTGGCCAACCAGGTGAACCCCATCTCTACCAAAAAAATGGAAAACTCAGTCAGGTGTGGTGGCATATTCCTGTAATCCCAGCTATTCAGGAGGCTGAGGTGGGAGGATAGCTTGAATCTGGGAGCCAAAAGTTGCAGTGAGCCAAGATCACGACACTGCACTCCAGCCTGGGCGACAGAACGAGACCCTGTCTCAAAAAAAAAACAAAAGCAAAAACAAACATCATTCTTTTATGTCACATATAGCCTTATATCAATTTGACAGCTACATTTAAATATAAAAGTATCTAGTAGGTTTACCAGTAGGTCTTTTGGGATTAAAAATAAGAGAAATGTGGATTCGTAATCAAAAGCTAAGGGTAACAGACAACATTCTAAAAATGTGGAAATCTAATGTAAACTTACAAGTTCATATTTCTTAGCTCCAACTCCAGATAAAACAAAAGTATGTATTTTACTGAGCTAGTGAATTGTTGATAGGTATCTGAAATCCTTTAATGAAGACCTCCATCTCTCAATTATCCTGCATTAAGTGGAAATGAATTAATACATGGAATGAATATGTATTTCTTGAGGGCCACCACACACCAGGTAGAGAGGAAACTAACTGCTAAAGACCCAGGGATGAAGGAGGGCAACACGTAGTCTGATGTTAGTGGGGTTAACACTCAGGAAGACAGGAAGGCAGTGGAATGTGAGTAGGCACGATAACAACAAATGATACGTAGCTTTGAAATTTGTGAAATGCATGGTTTTATTTTACACATACCCTTTTATATACACAAGAAAAGATGTGGCATGTATTAATGTTACCCAATGGAGAACTAATTAATGGAATTCATTAATGAATAAATGGAATTTGTCCCTTTCATTCTTACTGATAGTTATCATCTGAGGGGATTGGAGGGTCTCTTTCACTCTCTCCTTTCTATTTAATTTTCCTACGTTCATCTTTGACTTTCTCATCTCCTAGTCTGGTTTCAAACACATGCCCTTCTTGCTTTCTGACACTCATATCCATGTTGCTTAGTTGTTCTCCTTTCGGTATTGACAAGCATTGGAGACCTTATCGAAAGTGCTAGCCTAACTTTCTATTACCTGGTATTTTCCCCCAAATTGCCACCTAGTAAGTCTGAAGTTTCACTCCTATGGACACATCTAACCCCAGATCAGTTTCTTTCCAAACCAAGCAGGACCCCTGTGCCTCCTACTACCATTTCTACATTTATTTTTTAGCCTATTGTCATTCACTTCATTCAATAAGGCAGAATGCTTGGCAAATCCCATTTAAAAATTTACAAGAGATGGCCTGAATTTAATTCCTGGGTTTTTTTGTTTTGTTTTTTTGTTTGTTTTGTTTTCATATTTAGCTGATACTCTGAATTCATTTTTGTTATAGAGAGATTTTTCAGGGAGGGATGGGGTGGCTTTAGATTTAGATAGACCTGAGCTTTCTAACCGGTTTGATCTTGTATAAACTGTATGTATCTGAGGGACACAGAAGGATCTGGTAACTTGCCTGATGTTTCCTCTCAAGCTTCACGCATGTGTGAAAGGGCAGCTTGGATAATGTATATAAAGCATTTAGCCAGTGCTGCACATTATGCATGGCTCAATAAATAGTGGCTATTTTAAGTAGCATACATTTGGAGGAATGTGGGCTTCCCCCTTCCTGTGGGAATATTTCTTCCACCCTGCCTTCCTTTCAAGCAATCATTCTCTATTCTTCTTGAAATCTTGAAGGAACCATCTATGCTGTTGCCTCTATTTTTTATTATTATTATTATTATTTTGTTTGTGTTTTTGTTTTCAAAGGCAGGGTCTTGCTCTGTTGCCGAGGCTGGAGTGCAGTGGTGAGACCATAACTCACTGTAGCCTTGAAATCGTGGGTTCAGGCAATTCTTCCACCTCAGCCTCCAGAGTAGCTTCCCCCACCTCCTGTAGAGACAGGTCTTGTTATGCTTCACCGGCTGGTCTCAAACTCCCGACCTCAAGCAGTCCTCTTTGCCTTGGCCTCCCAAATGCCAAGACCACATGCCCAGCCATGCCTCCATTTTTTTAATGCACAATTATTGCCTCTACCCACAGCAACACAACTTCACAACTTTTGCCCCCACTATGCTTATAAATTAAAATGTCTGTGGAGTGTGTTTAAACCTCACTGCTACATCAGGTGACTGCTTCTTTGTTTTCATCTTCTTTGCTGACCCTTTTTTTCAGACTATACTTTCAAAGGTGATGTTCATACATGGCCCTTTCTGGGATTCTCTCTTCTTTTCCCTGGTGATACCTTCTAATCAACACAGTTTCCACCACCATAGCATGTTATAATGACTCTCCAAAAATGCTTTCAGCACCAATACCTCAGGTACCATGCCCAGCTTTCCTGGCTGTCTATGTCCTCAACTCAACATTTCCAAATCAGAACTCGGTCTTTCCTCAAACATAGTCTCTGTCAAGTTAACACCAAACCTATCAACCCCACTGCCTAAAGCAGAAAGTTCCAAGTCAACATGGGTTCCTCCCTCTCCCTCTTTGAATCTCTTTAATCCATGTCCTTAATGTGGGCCCCAGTTAAATGAAAGGGCTTGTACAGTAACAGATACTCTAAAAAGAACCAAAATCTACAGGTTCCATTCCTCCTTATTCTCCCTCACCTCATAATTCCATGAGAATAGGCTTCTAATAGTTCTTCCTGCCTCCCTTTTCCAGTTCATCTAACCAGCGATAGCTTCACAAGACCCGCAGGTAACACCCAGATCCTTAGAGTGTCATACTACAATGCCTATCCCAATTTGGTTATCATATTAGTTAGCATTTTTTAGCTAAACATAACAGCAACTACATTTAAGCAATGGGAACATGTTGGAAGCCCACAGTGGTAGCTCACTGAATCCAAGGTTAGGAATACAACTCATCTCCAGGAAAAATTGGAAAGAGTCAATAATCTGTGAAGTCGTTTCTTCCCATGTCGTTTGTGTCTTACTCTTTGTCTCTGCAAATCTTACCTTCCTGTACTTCCCAGTCCATACAGCAGGGCAGTGGCTTAGAGCACCTCTTAGGTGGTGAATTGTGTCCTCTGAAAAAAGATAGTGGAGTCCTACACCCTAATACCATATCTGGAGATAGGGTCTTTACAGAGGTGATCGAGTTAAAATAAGGTCATTAAGAGTAAGCCCTAATTCAGTATGACTGGTCCTTACTCAATGGGGAAATTTGGACACAGAGACAGATGCATAGAGGGAAGACACTGTAAAAACATGCAGGGAGAAGACGACCATCTACACACCAAGGACAGAGGCCTGGAACAGATCCTTCCCTCACAGCCCTCAGAAGGAATCAACCAGGCCAACATCTTGATTTCAGCCCAAGCACCCAAATCTACTACCCAGAGAAATAGGATCTCTCAGTTTTGCTCTCTCCCATTCATTCTCTCCTTCTTCCTCTCTCTTCCTCTTCCCTTTCAACACCAGTTCCTAGGAGAAGACCTTGCCATCTTGGGACTACTGTTTAACCTCATCTACTCCACTGAAACTGGGGACCAGGCTCCTTGAACAAACATGGCTTTGGGCATCAGGGATAGGGATGGGGCATGCAGAGAAGTGCATCCTTAAAAGGTATAAATCTGAAATGCAACACAATTGTCATGATTTGGGGACAATATCATAAAAAGCCCCTGCTATTATGTCATAGCAATACTGTTTCAACTCTATCAGCTTGATTGCTGGTACACACAAGTCAAACACAGCAACCCTCTTATAAGTGACAGAGTCACACCCAGGGGTCATGATTGATTCTACTGTGATGCCCAAATTTCAGTGGTTGCCAGGCTTCAAAATTTTACCGTCAATAATATTAAATAGGTGTTCCTAAGAAACATTCCAATTCACACTCCTTTCACAACAATATTTAACATAATCTCCAGGTTAACTAGGAAGAAGAACAGGGTCAAGCAAATGATTTATTTCCCATTTGCTTGAAAAAATGCAAAACGCAAATTTTTGCTTCACATCAGATAGTGCTTTGAGGTGTCAAAGCACTATTAAGGATAAGAGTTTCATCTTGCCTCGTGAATGCAAAAGAAAAAAAAAAATCTTCAAAATACTGATACAGATCACTGATACCCACCACTACAAACTACAACATTTTCTTCTTCCCTCACCATGCCCCCCACACAACAACACCCTATGAGAGCAAGAAAAATTACAAGGTATGACAGAGTGCCTACTTCTAAACAGTAAGCAAATCATCAAAAAGCAGAAGAAAATGAAAGGAAGTTCTCAACAACAGTAGTGCCTCACCCTAGCAGCCATCTTGGAAGTGTGTGGGGCATTCTGGGTCATCAGGATAGTTGGGTAACACCACTGACACTTGGTGGGCAGGCAGCAGGTTTACTAGAAATCATACAATGTGTGTGACAGTATATTGTCCTATGTTCTGACAGATTTAAAAGGCTTTAGATGTTTACATTGATTAAAAAACCTCTCATGATATTTTTATTACATAAGAATACAATGTTTGTGTTTGACTTTAATGTATGTCAAAATTTCCAGGTACACTGCTAACACTGAATAGAAGGATCACTTTAGTTTGCTTACTTTGGAATTTTGTCAAGAATTGTTCACCATTTCTGAAAAATCACATCACTGACCACCTAACCACTTGTAGCGTTTGAGTCACTAGCTTTTTCATCGTGGTAATTCCACACACATGTAAGCATCTAACGGTTGTATTCCATCTTCCAGTAAGTACAGTTTTGTCTAAGCAATGAATATGAAAAGGTAGAAATGGCCTTCTTTAATTTCTCCTTACGTTGCAGGTAGGACATTATATTGACTTTTTAAGCATGCATGAATAGATGTATATTGGCTATGCAATACTCATTTCAGGATAGAAAAAAGATATTAAAAATATTTCTTATGAGTGAGAAGCACTGACCTACACGGTGTGCCAGCACTTCCCCAGTGATGATGATAACATCATCAGTGACCTTGATGATGATTACCAGAAGAGAAGGTGGTGCAGGTGAAACTGTCTCCCACCTTCTTAAAAATCAGCTTTTGTCAGGGCACAGTGGCTCACGCTTGTAATCCCAGCACTCTCGGAGGCCGACGCAGGAGGATCATAGGAGCCCAGGAGTTCAAGACCAGCTCAGGCAACATGGTGATACCCCATCTTTACAAATAATAATTTTCTAAAAAATTAGGCTGGGCGTGGTGGCTCACATCTGTAATCCCAGAACTTTGGGAGGCTGAGGTGGGTGGATCATTTGAGGCCAAGAGTTCAGGACCAGTCAGAGCAACATAGTGAAACCCTATCTCTACAAAAATACAAAAATTAGCTGGGCATAGTGGTAGGCACCTGTAGTCCCAACTTCTTGAGAGGCTAAGGCAGGAGAATTGCTTGAGCCTGGGAGGTGGCAGTTGCAGTGAGTCAAGATCGCACCACTGCACTCCAGCCTGGGCGACAGAGCAAGACTTCACCTTGAGGAAAAAAAAAAAATAGCCAGGTGTGGTGGCGCACACCTGTAGTTCTAGCTAGTCTGGAGGCTGAGGTCAGAGGATGGCTTCAGCCCAGGAGTTTGAGGCTGCAGTGAGCCATGAGCATGCCACTGCACTCCAGCAGCCTGGGCAACTAAGCAAGACTTCATCTAAGAAAAAAAAAATCAGCATTTGTCTTCCTTCTAAGAACTACTAAAAATATATGTGAACATAAACCCTTTCTCCACAGTGCTCACAGATTTGGATTTGCTGACCAGACTAAAATGACATCCAGCATTTCCTCATCTCTTTGTAGTAGGGTGGGAGAAGCTATACAATTCCACTAATACTGAACCCTGCATTCATTCATTCTAAGATGACAGCATCCTCACACTCTAAGTACAATAATGAAGATGAAATTACAGTAAATGGCCTTACGTGGATTTCTCTTTAACTCAGGTTCACCCCTATGTTTCCAAACATTAGACTGCAAAAAGTGCAAGATTCCAAGGCCAGAGCTCAGGGCCTGGAGATCCATCAGATTCCCTGTTTAATCATCAGCAAGTCACCTGCTCTCGTGTGTCCAAGTCATCTAGCTGTAAAGTTTGGATCTGATTTGTCTGTTACCTCTTGACCCAGGCACAGAGTATAACCTAAGAAAACATTCTGAGCTACCTAATTGTTTTGAATTCTATTACATATTTTTTCAAAACAAATTCTACCTAATATAGTGTTTTATGGTAACCAGTACTATATAAAAAGATGTAAGGCTGGGCACAGTGGCTTATGCCTGTAATCCCAGCACTTTGGGAGGCCGAGGTGGGAGGATCACTTGAGGTCAGGAGTTCAAGACCAGCCTGGCCAATATGGTGAAACCCCGACTCTACTAAAAGTACAAAAGTCAGCTGGGTGTGGTGGCAGGCACCTATAAGTCCAGCTACTTGAGAGGCTGAGGCAGGAGAATCACCTGAATGCGGGAGACAGGCTGCAGTGAGCCGAGATTGCACCACTGCACTCCAGCCCGGGCAACGGAGCAAGACTCCATCTCAAAAAAAAATAATAATAATAATAATTAATTAATTAATTAAAATGAAGTAACACAGAGGTATTTTAAGGTCCACTCGATGCTCTCTCCCTTCCCCTCCCCTCCCCTCCCCTCTCCTCTCCTCTTTTCTTTTCTTGACCATCTCTCACTCTATTGCCCAGGCTGGAGTGCAGTAGCAAAATGATAGCTCATGGCAGCCTTGAACTCCTGGCCTCAAGGGATCCTCCTGCCTTAGCCTCCTAAGTAGTTGGGACTATGGGCATGAGCCTGGCAACCTTCCCTCAATTTGAACTAGCAATGCCTACTGCAAAAACTTAAGTGTTTATCAGCACTGTAAAGAGTCATTAAACTTTAGGTTACTGAGTGATAAAACCAAAGAACATTCTTTCCAAATGCTTTTAAACTTTTATTTTACCTTTTACTTTGTAACCAAAAGAGAACATTGCTCAAAAAAATCAATTATAATCCTTGCCTCCCTGGGTTTAAGCCATTTGTTTCTCATTAAATTACTATAAATTTAAATTAAAAATAATATTAATACCTTTTAAAATTCAGAGCTATACTTAAAATTTTCTTAATGTTGTTGCTAAACAGACACTTAGATCTTACTATCCCTATTAGAGCTTATAGTCTGGCAATTATAGGGATCAAACACTGTAATTTGTGAGAGAAGAAAATCATGTTTTAAAATAACCCTAACCTACAATTTGTCAACATGTTCTTTAGAAAATTCATCCCACAAAAATGGCCACTTCATTCTGTAACATGATATATCTACACATATCACTGTGTGTCAGAATACAATAACCACTTGGAAAGGGCTGCCTGCATTTCTAAATCATGTGTAAATCATTTGAAAGTATTTTCTCATAATGATTATGAAAGTATTAAAGTCAATAGAAAACAAAGGATTCTATTCAAACATTATGTCCCTTCATTTACTTTTTAAGGGACTAAACGTATAAAATAGAATCTGGGTTAACTGGAAAGAAATGAATATAAAATCTGGTTCCACTATAAATCTGAATCACTTATCTCAGAACTTTTTTCTAAAGTAAAACTTACCAGAATTATTGGGAATCTTTTGATAATACTCCCTGGCCTGCCTTTATCTAAATAACTCTTTAATTCTGACATAGCAACCATATTCATTGTTATTTTTTAAATCTGTTATGTTCTCCAGTCCCAAGCTAAACCACACTTAGATCATTCAGGAAATGTAAAACACTGCTGGCAATCTGTTAGAAAACGCTTTAACCTTTTGTTACACATGCAGCGCCATCCCTAGACACTTGTGTGGCTATTGCTCAACTGCACCTGTTATGCAGAAAACTCATACAAGAGGAATACTATTTTTAAAAATTTACTCTTATGTGACTCTAAAATGATTAATACTGATTATAAGAGTTTTTCTTGGCCGGGCACAGTAGCTCATGCCCGTAATCCCAGCACTCTGGGAGGCTGAGGTGGGCAGATCACAAGGTCAAGAGATCGAGACCATCCTGGCCAACATGGTGAAATCCTGTCTCTACTAAAAATACAAAAATTAGCTGGATGTGATGGTGCGCGCATGCAGTCCCAGCTACTCGGGAGGTTGAGGCAGAAGAATCGCTTGAACCCAGGAGGTGAAGGTTGCAGTAAACCCAGATCACGCCACTGGATTCCAGCCTGGCGACAGAGTGAGACTTCATCTCAAAAAAAAAAAAAAAAAAAAAAAAAAAAGTTTTTTTTTAAATCCAGCAACAGAATAACAAAACTCAAAAATGTATTTAATAACAATAACAAAACAAAACTAAGGCTAAATAATAAGAAAATGTGCACACTTTAACTTTTTCATTAAAAGATCAGACTGCAAACCTATAAAGCCGGTAAGTTTATCATTATTTCATAGGACTACAATGACAGCAGCATACAGAAAAATGGTAACTACTAATTAACTTGGAATTTTTAAGATGTGAAGATGAAATGTCAGGTTTATGTTTTAAGCTTGTTATTTTGAGCTTGTTATTTTGATGTCGCTATCAATTTACAAAAAATTGTGTCAGATTTATAGAATAATTTGCAGAACTGATATATTTACTATAGTGAGTCTTCCAATCCATGAACATGGTATGTCTCTCCATGTATTCGGGTCTTTGATTTTATCCATCAGCATTTTGTAATTTTCAGCATACAGATTTTGTATGTTTCATTCGATTTATACCTAAGTTTTTCACTTTCTTATGTGCAAATACGGTTACTGTTTCTGTTTTTGTTTTTGTTTTGAGACAGAGTCTCACTCTGTCATCAGGCTGGAGCTTAGTAGCACTATCTCAGCTTACAGAAACCTCCATCTCCCAGGTTCAAGCAATTATCCTGCCTCAGCCTCCAGAGTAGCTGGAATTACGGGCTCCTGCCACCACGCTCAGCTAATTTTTGTATTTTCAGTAGAGAAGGGGTTTCACCATGTTGGCCAGGCTGCTCTTGAACTCCTGACCTCTGACAATTTTGCCCATCTCAACCTCCCAAAGTGCTGGGATTATAGGCATGAGCCACCATGCCCAGCCGGTTATTGTATTTTTAATTTCAGTTTCCATGGAAATGCAAATTTTGTTAGATTTACAAATGTTTGTTTCATCTAATTTTATTTTTTTCCAACAATATGGACATTTATCATTTACCATGGATAAAGAGAATCCACTTGGAACTGAATATAGCATGCCTTTTGTTATTTTCATCATTGGTAGGTGTTAAGTGTTCAAAATTACATTCTCCTCATCAGATGCATTAAGAATCCATGCCTTCAAGGGACTGTGGTGTTGTGACAAATTAAAGCAGAACTTCTTCCTGGACAGTTCATAAATCTAAAATGGAAATCATCATAGCTAAATCTATGAAGCACCCTCAGAGAAAGCCCTCCAAACAAACAGAGAAATTACATTATAAACAAAAATTAATTCAGCTCACGTTGTTTGTTGGTTTTCTTTTATGGAAAGAAGATACCTTCCACTCACAAAACTAGCTACTTAAGCAATGGCCAAAATATAACTATCAGTTTTAAGCTTTTAAAGTCAAATAGTATGTTGAGAGGGGAATATTTACACTAGCTGAGGATTCTGAGGAGTTTTTTTTCATTTTACATTTTTTTAATTTTTTGTAGAGATGAGGTTTGTCATGTTGTCCAGGCTGGTCTTGAACTTCTGAGCTCAAGCGATCCACCCATCTCAGCCTCCCAAAGTGCTGGGATCACAGGGATGAGCCAACTGTACCAGTCTGGATTCTGAGCATTTTAAAAACACTACCACACGCAGTGCTCTAGCCAACAGGGATCTTTGATTAGTATAAAGGTTTCCCATACATTCCTGGGTGAGCACTATGAGGTTTGGTGGTGCCTGTAAATAAGTGTTTTGAAGGTTTTTAACAGACAATTCCTGGACACCTACAGGCTGCTAGATTCCACACTAGGAGCCAAGGAATAAACAGACATATATGAGCTCAGCCTTGCTCTCAAGGGGCTCAAAGTCTAATGACAAGAGACAAACTTGAAAATTACCATTATAAATTATTGTAGATACAGTCAGACTTATTTTAGTTAAAACTCCCCTTCTCGTACTTTAAGTCTCTTATTCTAAGAGCATCTCATCCCTTTAAAACAGAAGCATGTCAGGCACACTAAATGCTACCAAGGAAAATATGTATAGTTGCAGCACAATGTAATTTAATGGAAGTTTAAGACTGGTTTTCATTTTCTTTAAGAGAAAATCTCATACCTGTACCAACCACATATAAAAGAATGTGTAAAACATATCATGAAATGTGTAAAACATATCATGAATTGTAAGTCTTACCTGGAACTAATTTTAAACACCACACAGACTCTGAATAAAAGAGATGTGTCAGGCACATTGGCCCCTTGGAATGGATGAGGCAATGTTTTCAGTATGAACACAGTGTTCAGTATGACACCTCACACAAGAGGTCCTGCAAAAACGTTTTAGAAGTTTCATCATCTACATTAGGTTTTGCTAAGTGAGTTAACCACCCCAAAAATCAGAGCTAACATGGATCAATTTAAGTAGCTCTAAATATTTTCGTCTCAGAAGTCAAACTGTTTCTAAGTATCCAACACCTTTACCATCAGTCAACTAAAAAGAAAAATAAAGAAGTTTGACAGGTACCTTGCACAGCTCAAGTTTCCCAAAGACAATTAATCAGGTTAATGCATTCAGAATGCCAGAGGCTTCCCTGTATTCATGAAAAGCCATGTATGAGAAGTAATCATCTACGGCACCAGTCCTTAAACTTCAAAAATCTAATGAACACTAAGGATACTTTCTGCAGAAAGCACAAATGTTATCCCTAAAATCTACAGCTTAGGGTAAGCCCTGCTCTACAACTAAGAAGCAAGGAGGGAAGGCTCTTTCTGGTTAACCCCTTACAGTAAGGCACAGCTCTCTGATTCTGCAACTAAAATAATGCCTGGCAGAAAGTAAAGAACTCAACAATTATCTGGTGAATGAATGAATGAATTATGAGTATGTTATTTGCACTATGATTTATTTCTTTATTTAAAATAACTTTTTTTGAGACAGTCTCGCACTGTCACCCAGACTGGAGTGCAGTGGTGTGATCTCGGCTCACTGCAACCTCTGTCTCCTGGGTTCAAGCGATTCTCATGCCTCAGCCGCCTGAGTAGCTGGAACTACAGGCATGTGCCACCAAGTCTGGCTAATTTTTGTATTTTTAGTAGAGACCAGGTTTCACCATGTTGGCCAGGCTAGTCTTGAACTCCTGACCTCAGGTGATCCACCCACCTCAGACTCCAAAGTGCTGGGATTACAGGCATGAGCCACCGCGCCCAGCCTGCACTACAATTTAGTCATGACAAATTGTTTCAAATTTAAGGGAAATATCTGACTTACTTGACTGACATATCCTAATTACTTTTCTTTTACCTTTTCTTCTGAAATAATTATAGACTCACAAGAAACTGCCAAAATAGTACAGAGATTGGTATACTCCTCACTCAGCTTCCCCCAATAGTAACATCTTACATAACCTGCATCGCATTATCAGAAGCAGAAAACTGACTGGCACAAAACACAGTTAACTAGACAATGGACCTGACTTGGATTTCACCATTTTTTGCATGTACTCATCTAACTACCTTTTCTGTTTGTTTTTGAGACAGGGTTTTGCTCTGTTGCCTAGGCTGGAGTACAGTGGTGTTATCACAGCTCATGGCAGCCACAACCTCCTGGGCTCAAGCAGTCCTCCCACCTCAGCCTCCCGGGTGGCCAGGACGACAGGTGCGCACCAACACGCCTGGCTGATTTCTTTTTTGTATAATTACCTTTTCATATAAGCAAATAAAAATATAAACTCTCACATTCTCACCCCCCACAAAAAAAGTTTACCAGAATTAAAATACTGTGGCAGTCAAAAATGGAACAGATTTTCATCAGCTCAAAGCACAAAAGACAAAGGCGTCAGCTATCTTACAACTGTTCTAGCTCCAGCTTCACTCACATTGTGTCTCCCCACCACAACTTTGATTTGAAAGCTATTTCTAAGACATTAGGCACAAATGTAAGGCAAAAATTCATCAAAGAGAAGCATATGACTAAAATAATTTTGCTTTCAGAGAACAGATGCAACACTATAGTCATTTGATTAAGGTAAGTTTCTACACTGTTGAGAATCTGTTCACTCAACAGTCTCTCTGCTGAAGGGAACTACACGTAGTTCTGAGAGGAAAATAGCCAGGTCTCTTGAATAGCTATCAAGCAAGGCAGAAGTGTGGTAATGTGGAAAGTGCATGAGTACCAGAGTCATAAATTTGGGGCTTATTAATATCCTTCGATTTCTAATTGCATATTCTTGAACATCTCACTTAACTCCTCTGCACTTCAACTATAGGAGTAACTGGAGAGGTTTGCTGTTCTGCTTTTTAAATAGGCATTTTGTGAGTTCAGAATCGATAACATGGATGAAGGGGCTTCACAAAACTGCAAAGTACTTTGTGTATACAAGTTGTTCCCACATTCTCACAGCCCCCTGCTGTGCCTGCCACCCACAGAATGACAAGCCAGCCACAAATCACAACCCACACAGGCTCCTCTGGCCTGAAGAGGCTGCAGAGGAAAGAGCTTGCACCTTCATCCTCTTCTTGCAACCAAAATACTTCATTCCCCACAGAGAAAGAACTGTTACCATTGTCTCATTTCCATCTGCGATAGAGTATGATTAATTAATTTCATCAACTATCATCACAACATTTCAAAGTAACAAAATGATACTAAGCCCCACAGCCCTTGTCATTCTTGATCAATTAAATAGGTTGGGATCAAGTATCTTTTGTATGCTTTACAGAGCCGTCTATATGACAAGGTCCCTTATCACAGACCCACTTCATAGGTCTCTTAACACCTGTCACCGAGCACTGTGTCCTCAGTGCCCATATTCCCCAGCAAAATCATGCCATTTATTGTCTCCGTGCTTTTTGTGACTGGCAGTATCCCTACCCCACCTTCATCCAGATTACCTGTGCTACTTCTCTTCCTTCCTTCCTTCCTTCCTTCCTTCCTCCCTTCCTTCCTTTTTTTCTTTTCTTTTCTTTTCTTCTTTTCTTTTTTCTTTCTTTCTTTCTTCTTTCTTTCTTTCTCTCCCTCTCTTTCTTTCTTTTCTTTCTTGCCTTCTTTCTTTATTTCTTTTTTTTTTTAGAGTCTCGCTCTGTCGCCCAGGCTGGAGTGCAGTGGCAGGATCTCAGCTCACTGCAAGCTCCGCCTCATGGGTTCACGCCATTCTCCTGCCTCAGCCTCCCGAATAGCTGGGATTATAGGCACCTGCCACCACGCCCAGCAAATATTTTTGTATAGTAGAGACGGGGTTTCACTGTGTTAGCCAGGATGGTCTCGATCTCCTGACCTTGTGATCCACCTGCCTCGGCCTCCCAAAGTGCTGGGATTACGGGCGTGAGCCATGGTGCCCAGCCCCTGTGCTACTTCTTTAATCAGCTAAAATAGGACATCCTCAAAGAGGAGGTGCCCCCAGGTGCTACCATCAAAACCTATGCATCTGTACGTAACACTCCATACTGTTTGGGAATTATTTCCTCTTCTTTATTTCCCTTTTCCATTTCATTCACCTTTGGATCTCTGGAAATTAGCATCACATCTCACACTCTTAAGTGCTAAGTAATAAATGCATCCATTCACTGAACACAAGCTATGGTGTTAATGCTGTGAACAGAAAGATGAATCAGTCAGTCTCCCTCTTACAAGTCTCTGACCTTATTGCTATGAATATTATTTCTAAATATACTATCACTGGACAAAACCAACCAAAACAAAAACAAAAGTATTCACCCAGATTAGCCTTGAAACAAGTGAGAGGTCAAACTACTTTGTCTGGTTCATAAACAAAAAAACCAAACAAAGAATATTATAGCAATGTAATTTTCAATTTAGCATACCACACCTTAAAACTTCGTATGTTTTTATGAAGTTGACTTGGAAGTGAGATGGAATCTAATCAGGATTAAAATTGTGATGGTTTGATTTTTTTCTTCAGCATACAAAAGCTTGGGGAATTCTAGAAAAACAAGTTGTAGTACATGGAACAAAAGCAAGAACAAAAGCTGTGGCCAATGCCTCATACATGCAAGGACCGCCGGGAGTCATAATCACAGAGTGGGGTTTCTTGTCAACTTCCTTCCTTCCCATGAGGCTTTAAAGTTAAATGCTGAGGTATGTTTCAGAAGGACAACTACTCCAAGGAATTATATTCAGGAGACCAAATGGGTACTTTGTAATGTCTTCAAATTCATACCTCCTAAGAAATAGAATTAAAAGTTTCACAATTGAGGCTCCAAAGATAAGTGACAGAAGGAGGGGGCGGGATGCCTCTTTTGGACCTTAGAGGTCCTCCTGCGAGACACTGTGGCATTCCCATGCACCCCAAAGGAAGGGCTGAGCTCCCCCAAGTCCTGGGATGCTAACCTTCAACCCTGTCAGCTCCGCTCACTGTCTAGCTGCAGGACCAAGCAGAACTGCGCAGCAGGGAACACTCTTCTGCAACAGTGAGCCCCAACAAAAGAATTCTGGACCAAGAAAACACTTTCTCAAAGGACATATTTTAGCTCACGAGAGAATAAATCTTACTAAATGAAGGCTTTAGTTTGTTTGAAAGGCACTAACATGTCTGCCTGTCAGAAAATCATGAAAATTACTTTGAATGACATGTTTCTCATACTGAGTAATTTCTGAGATAAAGGAAGTCAGTTTCCAACAATACAGCCTCAAGATTCTAAATCTTAGCACCAATAATCCAAACACAAAAACTGTAATTCATACATGAAGCAGAATTTTAACAGTTGGCCTTGGAAGAAATTAGGTCATTTTCAAGTTCCCTAAGTACAAGTCAGTTGAAACAGATAAAAAATGGAGTTGAAAATTTTAAAATAAGTTTCAACTCAATGTGAACTCAAGAATTCCTGCTTTCTCTATAAAATAGGCATCATTATACTGTACTAGGATCTGTAGCACAAAATCATTTCTTGAGCCTATTAAGTTTGATAAAACTTGTTACCCATACTGGAAATTTTATTTCTACTTTGTCCAGTTAACTTCCCATAAAGAAAATTCCTGACTACTAACTACGAACTACAGTTACTTGTAATAAAAATAATTTGGCAAAAAACAAAGCAGAGCGGCCTCCCTCAACTGCCACTACAAACGAAGCTACATAATTTAAAAGACAAATAATTGTGCCAGTTACATCATAGTATACAAATACATTCAAAGACTGAGACCATCCCTCCCTTTAGGGGATTAGGAAGAAAACACAGGAAAGATATTTACATGACAGTAACATTTCATTCAACCCCACTGTCTTGCCCATCTACTCTGTTGGTTACTGGAAGACGCTAGGCATGTAAATAGAAACTGGTTTTCAGAGTATTTGTAACTCCATGAAATTGCATGCAAATTTACATGCATACACTATACACACTTTTTTCGTTAGGGAGAATAATGCCTATCTAAAGGGTCCATAATCCCCAAAGATTAAGAAATGCTGATACAAACAATATATGCTGGAGAGTTCCCAATAAATATATTACTTACAAATAAAGTGGCTAAGAAAGGCAGACAAGCAAATGGATGTTGCCTAGGTCTCCAACGGTGGGCAGAATGCATAGGTCAAAGCTCATAGAAATGGTGCTGGACGTGGTGCGAGGGTGAGCTGGGACCAAAGCTATAGAGGAATGTGGATGTCAGGAAGAAAGCGAGACGCAGAGTCGAGGCTGCTTGGGCAAGCTGGCAATGCACCGCTGGGGCTCACGCACAGCCCAAGAATCAGGCTGCTCAAGCCCCACCATCACCACTGACCATGTGGCCTTAACCAACCTTCCTAACTTCATTTTCCTATAAAAAGTAGTGCGATCCATGTCATCTATCTCAGACCATTATTATAGAGATTAAATGAGATCATAAATGTAAAGTGCTCAGCACAGCACCTGGCAGGCACCAATACTCAATAATTTTCACTGTTATTACTACTGCCAATATGGCTATAGTAGTAGATGGTGACCACCATCAATGTCATCCTTCCACGAAATGTCCATTTTAAGGCACAGATATGCTCAGTTGCATGATGCATCTTAGGCCCCCTGCCACACTCCTCCTTTATGATGTTGAGCCTGAGGGTTTACAGGAAATTCTCACTTTTCTTTCCCATATCACCCTCACCTGTTTCAACTTGCACAAGAAAGAGGTTGGCTGTTTGCTCCCACAGGGCCCCACCAATGCCCCATCCCAAAATGTCCCCTTCTGAGCCAACCAAGATATGAGGAGCAAGAGAAGCTAGATTTGGAGGCAATACGTTAGGCATTCAGTAGCAAATACTAAAACCACAACTTAGAAGACAAAATGTAAAGAGTCCAGAGATAGAAAGCAAAAAACAGGTGATCACAGAACTCCTTCTCAGCTCCATTTTCCTTTGTGTTAGCTTCATCCTATCTCGACAGTTCCACCCAAAGACTCAAAGGTAATTATGGCTAGACCTGGGGCATTGGTCCACACTTACTCATCCATTCCAAAAGCCAGAGAAGCCAAGAATGAGGCAGGTGGCCTCCCTGCATCCGAAAATAACGGCATTATTGGCTGGGCGCAGAGGCTCACGCCTGTAATACCAGCACTTTGGGAGGCTGAGTGGATCACTTGAGGTCAGGAGTTCAAGACCAGCCTGACCAACATGGTGAAACCCCATTTCTAATAGAAATACAAAAATTAGCCAGGTGTGGTGGCGCATGCCTGTAATTCCAGCTACTCCGGAGGCTGAGGCAGAAGAATCACTTGAACTCAGAAGGTGGAGGTTGCAATGAGCTGAGATTGCACCACTGCACTCCAGTGAGTGACAGAGACTCTGTCTCAAACAAACAAAAAAAAGTCAAGTGGCAAGGAAAATGGTATTTCAAAAATTTTCTGTGAATTGGGGTCATTTTCTGAAGAAAAGGAGGTGGGGCTTCTGCTAATAAGAAAAGGATAGGGAAGATGAATGCTTGGTAGGAAACCATCAGCGTCAACTATAAATAGCAACAGGCAGCATTTTAATATTGTTTCACATAAGCCTCATTAAAGGAGAGAGACTTAAGGGTGACACAATTTCTCAGTGTGCTGCTGCTGCTTCAGTGGTATAGGAATGATTTCACATTTACCACTATTTCAAATTAAAAGCATTACTAAATATGTATGTGCTAACTATAGTCCCAGAACATACCATATAATAGAAATGTATGCAAAAGCTAAACATTAAAGCCTGCCTAAAAACATAGAAATAAATGCCACACTAAAAAAAATATGTTGAGGCTGAGCACGGTAGTTCACGCCTGTAATCCCAGCACTTTGCGAGGCCAAGGCAGGTGGGTCACCTGAGGTCAGGAGTTCGAGACCAGCCTGGTCAACATGGTGAAACTCTGTTTCTACTAAAAATACAAAAATTAGCCAGGCACGGTGACGGCCACCTGTAATCCCAGTTACTCAGGAGGCTGAGGGAGGAAAATTGCTTGAACCCGGGAGGCAGAGGTTGCAGTGAGCCAAGATCACGCCACTGCACTCCAGCCTGAGCAACAGAGCAAGACTTCATCTCAAAAAAAAAAAAAAAAAAGTAAGTTGAAACTCTTGTATACATACTGCTGATGGGAGGGTATATTAGTATTGCCACTTTAGAAGGAAATTTGGAAGTATCTATTAAAATTTGAAATGCATATACCATTTGCCTCAAATATTTTACTTCTCAGTATCTATCCAGTAGAAACACTTACATATATGTACAGAAACACTAATACAAGAACTGCGTAATTGTAATACTCAAAAAACAAAGCCAGAAACAAAAACATTAGCAACAACTAAGTGCCCGGGGAAGGATTAAAACCATGGTATATGCAGCAATGAAAAAGAATAAGTATAAATGTACTAGTATGTAATAACCTTCAAGATAGCCTATTGTTAAAAGCTGAAAACTGTATAATGCACAGCATAATACCATATACAGTTTTAAAGATAATTTCCATGGAAAAAATATAAATGCATAGAAAGTCTTAGAAGATGCATGACAGAGTGAAAATACTGGTTACCTCTGAGGAGGGGCTGGTCAAGGAGAATTTTAATATTTGAATGTTTTTCTCTGAGAAAGCTTCTATATACACACACAAAAAAATTAATGACACTGTCCTCTCAATCATTTTCCCTTTTAACTAACCTGACACAGTAGCACTTACCTTTTATTTGTGAACTTTAAAAACCTATCTTCCTTTTACAAAATGAGTGAGTTTGTGGAGTTTAAATAGCACTAAATGAATTTAGTTTTTTCAAAAATTAACTTTCCTTGCTGATCTACAGCATTTACAAAGCTCTTTGATTGAGGAAAACTGTCTCTTTTTTAAGGAAAGGGCATGGAGATACCACTTTTAGTCTTAGTCGGACCACAAAGCATTTGCACCTTCATAATGAGCCATCGTTTATTGAATTTGCAGTAGCTCTGTATTGAAAGCTAATGGAAGTAGAAAAAGATCTGAAGCAAACCCTGAGAAACCACCACACCAGGGCCATTTTCTTAACGGAAAGTTTGCTGATTCTGGAGTGGAAATAAGATGATGCAAACAGATATGGAATGCTGCTTCAAGGTTGGCTGGTATTATGCTTTTAACTAACTGCAGGCCAAAATATTGGCTGTTAATGAACTAGCCTATAACAAAGCCCAAGTCAACATTTTAGATAGTTGTGCCCATCTTGAGAAAGCTTTCACTGTTTCTGATTGATGTGGAGTTTTAGATGATGGTATCTGGCCTTCTGCCCTTCCCCAAGCTTAGAACCCCTGACGGATGTGTATTAGAAGTACGCCACTCCAGTCAGTGATGGCCACCACAGATGGGGAACACCATGTCTGGGTCCAAGAGTGTGAGCCAAGTTTTCCCCTGCTGACAAATGCAGGCAAAGGCTCTTTTTCCATTTCATCAATACACTGGAATGCCAGTAAAACTAAGGAAGTATGTGCACCTAAGAGTTCAATTAGAGGAGGAAAAAGTGCAGCAAGTGGAGAGCTGGAACTGGACAAATCCCCCATGGCCATGCTACCTGTCCAGTCCCAGACTGCCCTGCATCCTGTCTTCAGTGCTAGCGGGGCCAACAGACTGCCACTGCTTCCAGGTGTTCCCCAAAAGCACCCTGGAATTTGCGGGCAACAGACTAAGGACATTTGATAAGACATTTAAGACCCTAGGCAGTAATAGGAGAGGGGAAGCGAATTCAGCTGAGAAAGCAGGAGAAAGATGTAGAATGGGTCAGTCGTAGGCCCACATTTAGTGCAGGATGGCCTGGAAGTGAATGCGGCTGCTTCTGCAAATTTCCATGATTCCTAATCAGAATCCTGAAACCTTCTTCCTGCAAGGTCCCTATCTCTAGGGACAGCCACATTCAAGGACGATTTCTATGGTACAATGTTGAGTGCTGCGGCAGACATGGCTGGTTTGCCTACCCAACATCCCTTGTCTAATTCTTCTTTACTACCAATAACAGCCTTGATGTTTGGGGGAATGATAACATGCTCAATTAAAACTATATTTCCGTACCCTAGAACTTAAAGTATTAATAAAAAAAAAAAAAAAAAAAAAAAAAAAAAAAAAAAAAAAAAAAAAAGGCACTTTGGGAAAAACAAGGTACGCCGAGATCAGGCTGGAGCCCCGGAGTTCAAGGCTGGCCAGTGAACTGAGATCGTGCCAATTGCAGCTCCCCAGCGCTGGGCAATGAAATCAGACTCTGTCTCTTAAATAAACAAGCAAACAAACATGTATGTTATACGTTTGTATGAAATGGTCAAAATTCCACGCATACTTATATCAGGATTAACCAGTAGACTTATACTGTTCAAAAGAAAACTTAGAGATGGCTCTAAATTGAATTGAATAATGTCTAACAACAAATTTGTTGGGAGTACCACTATATTTTATAGGTTTCATGCGCTCATTGTAATAGCTAAGATTATATGCTTATGGAAACTAAAAGTAAATTTAAAAAGCACATTATTTGTGATTTTCTATCTTTCTAATAAAACATTTAGCATATAAAAAAAAACTGTATTTCCTTTCTTTGCTTATAGATAAGGTCATGTGCTATAATTTTGGCCAATATAATATAAACAGAAATTGATGTATGAGGCTTTCTGGAAATCTCTTTATAAAGAGAGGCAATTCAGCTGGTGCTCACCATTTGCTCTCTGACCTTCCTGTTCTTCCTGCTGGGATGTAAGGATGATGCTGGAAATGAGGCAGCCACCTTGTGACTGTGAGATGACAAACACACACTAAGGAAAGCTGAGTGGAAAAGAAATAGTGGAGTCTGGTGATGGCCTCGTGAAACCATCCTAGCCCTGCGCTGCCTACTTCTGAACTTCTCATTACATGAGAAAAATAAACATCCACAAGTGTTAATCACTGGTGTTTGGGATCTGTTACTTGCAGCCGCATAGTAACTCAAGGAAACAAGTGCTTACTATACAAGCAGGCCTTGTTCTAAGTAAGTTACCCACTGAATCTTCTCAATGACCCTACAAGGTAGCTACTACCCATATTCCCATTTCAACCGAGGAAACTGAGACACAGTGAATTTAAATAAAATACCCCACGTCAGGGGGTCCCCAACCCCCAGGCCACAGACCAGTACCAGTCTGGTCTGTTGCTTATTAGGAACTGGGCCACACAGCAGGAGGTGAGCGGCAGGTAAGCAAGCATTACTGCCTGAGCTCCGCCTCCTGTCAGATCAGCAGCGGCATCAGATTCTCACAGAAGCATGAACCCTATTGTGAACTGCACATAGGAGGGATCTAGGTTGAATTCTTCTTATGAGAATCTAATGCCTGATGATCTGAGTCGAAATAGTTTCATCCCGAAACCACCACCACCACCCATCCCACCCCAGGTCTGTGGGAAAATGGTCTTCCAAGAAACTGGTCCCTGGTGCCAAAAAGGTTGAGGACCACTGCCCTAGATCACAAAGCTGGCAAATGACAAAGCTGGAATTTGAGTTCAGACAGTCAAACACCAAGGCAATGGGAAAGAATAAGAGAGCCCAGTACTCCCCAGGTCTCAGCTTGCAAAATTATGGAAACCTCAGGCCCCACAGGCTGCAGCAGGGTCAGTGCCATCCATTCATATTGTCTCTCCAGCCAGGAGAGCCTTCCAGCCCACACCCTCCAGGAAGCAACTTGAAGAAAATTTTGTTGTTGCTTGTTCAAGCCACTCTTACCATATTTTTACAATATTGATTTCCAGCCCCTTGTTGTCAATATTGCTATTTTGTTGGTGGAAATTATATTCTATTCATAAACATACTCCCAATCTTCTTTGGCTACAAAAAGACATTCAGGTTATCTGTGAATGGAGACACCAGTTTAGGAAACCACTTTTTTATATGCAAATAACCCAAGCATGCAAGCAAGTCAGGTTCTTTTTTTCTTTTTAGACGGAATCTCACTCTGTCGCCCAGGATGGAAGTGCAGTGGCACGACCTTGGTTCACTGCAACCTCCGCCTCCCAGATTCAAGCGATTCTTCTGCTTCAGCCTCCTGAGTAGCTAGGACTACAGGCACATGCCACCATGCCTGGCTAAGTTTTTGTATTTTTAGTAGAGGTGGGGGTTTCACCGTGTTAGCCAGGACGGTCTCAGTCTCCTGATCTCGTGATCTGCCTGCCTCAGCCTCCCAAAGTGTTGAGATTACAGGCATGTGCCACGCCGCCTGGCCCAAGTCAGGTTCTTAAAATAAGAAGAGAAGCAGGAAGAGGGGGAATATGCAAATCCAAACTGATACCAACTGAATTGAGGGGCAATGCCCGAGTTTGCATCAATACCTGTGACTCCTGGTTATAACTGTACTGACTTAGATTACTACTCCCCAGGCGCTCATGTCTGTAGTCCCAGCACTTAGGGAGTCCAAGGCAGAAGGATCGCTTGAGCCCAGGAGTTTGCAACCAGCCAGGGCAACATAGCAAGACCCCATCTTTATTTTTTAAAAAAGAAAAGAAAACAATTACTACTCTATTTCAAAACATCTGCTCTAATCACATTTACCAATGTCCCAGAAATAATAAATCTATTCTGATTTGCTACTCTTTTGAAATCAGAGCAAATACTGAAGAAATTCATACACAAATTTTTTATCAATATTATTTCTAAAATACATGCTGAAGAGATCACATGCAGACTATATACATTGTGGCACAGCTAAATTATTATTGCATAGCTACCTAAGGTTTAAATTTTCAAAGTGTGACTTCACAAATATTAGATGCTTAGCCTACAACATTGTATTCCTTGAACACCAAGATATTAGTCAATGAACAACAGTTAATTCAAGGAGAATACTCACTCAAATGAGTAGCAACATTTCTAGTAGGGGCAGTACAGGCCAGTTTGTGATATTACTAATTCTTGGGATGGTGGTAGGAACAAGTAAAGACAGAAAGGGGGAGGGAGAGAGGAAGAGGGAACAAGAGGGCAGGCAGAGAGAGAGAGAGAGAGAGAGAGAGAGTGAGCAAGAGAGAGAGAGAGAGAGTGAGCAAGTGAGAGAGGGCACAAAGGAGAAAGCTGATTTGGGTGTACCTTCCCATCCCAAGTATTTGGGTCAGCATTTAGCATGTGTAGGGGTGCTCCAGCAAGTCTGGATAAACCAGATCATAAAGCCCACCTGACAACACCTGAACCCAAGGGGAGAGGCCAGAGCAGGTCTTGCTAGATCTTTAGAGTTTTTGAAACCAGTCTATATCCCTACCTCCTCCCACCAAGACTGTAAGGAAACCGTCTAAGAAAAGAGCCTCATCTGCCAGAACCACGTCAAAGAAACACAATGAACTCAAGTTATGTTGTTAGGGCTGAGCAGTCAGGGGTAGAGGTTATTCTGTCAATCACCCATTAAGACACCAGCTTAAAGGAAGTGTTCCCAGCAGCTCTCAGAAGGACCTGGAAGTACCGGCATGGCTCTTCTAGGTGCAACAGGAAATGAAGAAGTAGCCTAAAATGCAGCGCTATTTTTTAAAAGGTTACCATCTATTTGGGAAGATAAATTATATGGTTCACATAAAGCAATAAGCAAATTATGAGCAACTATAATTAAGTGCAAAAGCTAGGTAGGGTGACTCAAGTACTATAGCAACTAGAGGTGAGGAGGAAAAGGTGACCACATGGCAATGGTGAGACATACAGAATGGGACTTTTATATCATAATGACCAAGACTTATATATAATGGAGAATGTTGGCTAATCAGAGATGGAAAGGGGATCTTTCAGGCAGTGAGAAGGGACACAGGTAACATGTACGTGAAGTTGTCATTGCTCCTGTTTGCTACAAGAGAGACCTCACAGGGAAGAAGACAAACTGCATTCTCCATGCCCTAATGAAATCCACATTACTTCCTAGACTCACTGGAAAGGTCAGTCAGTTTGTCTCACTCTAGTCTCTCCCCTTTCACCCCCACTAATTCAAAGGCATCAAGTACACTTTCATTTGCTCATCTATCTATTCATCTATTCCTCCCTCTGTCCAGTATTTGTATATAGAGCAAACACTGTTTTCTAGAACAACATGAATCCTTCATGTTAAGGACCGCCGAGAAGAGGAATTCACGCTTGTGAAACAAACAGACAATGAGAACAATGAGCACGCATACACACACACACACACACAAAATGAAGATACTGACAGCTATTAGCTAAGCTTGACGGAGCTTCTGAGAAAGTTAAGAATTCTACAGAACTGCAGGTACTGCCTTCCCATTACTCCTGGAGGACAGGCTGAGCCCCGTGGAACGATGTGTGTCCCTCTCCCTGTCAGATCTCAACAGAGTCCATCACTGTTCCAAATGACTTGTGTTCAGTGGGGTATAGAGAACTGCAAGGTGATGGCAGCTCGATTCTCACATCTGCAGCTGTCACTGATGCACAAGGGTTGGACCTCACCACCAACTATTTATCATGAAGCACCATGAAGATGCACAGAGGGACAGTTAAGAAGAAGTGTCAAAAATAGAAAACCTCTGTTACCAAATTCATTACTTAACAGAATACTGATATTTTCATACGGGTATAATTTTATATGCCACAATTTTATAAGCATTAATTTATAAAAACTTATAACAGAGACCTTCCTGCAGGGAAAAAGTATGCAAACATTCTTGGTAATGCTAAAGGAAGAATACCTGTTAAATCAGTTCTTCCTAATCAAGGCTATACGTCAGCTACCCAAGGAGATTTTGCTAATAGCGACACGCCCAGGCCCCAACCCCTGGGGATTCTGATTAAGTAGGACAAGAATGATGCTCAGATGTGTATATTTTCAAAAAGCTCCTCCAACTGGTTGTGACACACAATTAAAACCCGATTTAAAACCACTGTTCTGAATTCCTGAGAACACGGCAGGCAATCTGTAGACACTCATCAGTAGTTGTGTTCAAGTCCCGTCCAATCTAAAAGGGGAAGCACTTTTCAAATAAATACACTAAGCTAGAGCAACTGTTTTTCTGACTAGCTGTTTAGGTCATTGCAGAAAAGCTACTCACCTGCTTAATATGACCAGAGAGATGTATGATATCTTAGCAACAAAACACAAAATGAGGTTTTTTTTTAAATGAACGCATTTAACTATGATATTCACAAGAGAAAGGTAGAAAAGGAAATAAATGCCATTATGGAAAAGAAGAATATTTTCCCTTCTTCTTTCTTCTGCCTATCTAGAATTGTCTGCTCTTTCAAAACACTTTTATATAAAAGAAATAATGACCTGTACACCTGTACAGAGTGATCTGCCTACTGGAGGCAGAACTTCAACACATCCAGAGAGCTGAGCAGTAATTGCTTACTAAATCTAATTTGTTACGTTTGGCATTTAAGTATACATATATAATCACCTAAGAGGCTAAAGACCACATGTCATGACCCTCTCATTTCCAAGTCATTTGCCTCAGCCCCTGGGGCCTTGGGTGTCACTCCACCTGCTGCAGGAGTTCCTACCATTTCCTCTGCATTTTTCTCTTCTAGGAGAGCAAGAAAGAGGAGGACACAGGTAACTTAAAATAAAATGAAAAATGTTGGCCAGGTGCAGTGGCTTATGCTTGGAATCCCAGCATTTTGGGAGGCCGAGGCGGGTGAATCACTCCTAGGTCAGGAGTTTGAGATCAGCCTGGCCAACATGGTGAAACCCCATCTCTACTAAAAACACAAAAATTAGCCGGGCGTGGTGGTGGGAGCCTGTAACCCCAGCTTTTCAGGAGGTTGAGGCAGAGGAATCACCTGAACCCTGGAGGCAGAGGTTGCAGTGAGCAGAGATCACACCATTGCACTCCAGCCTGGATGACAAGAGCGAAACTCCGTCTTAAAAAAAAATGTATAAGTTAACAACTGGTCCACCAAATTTCCCAAGACCAAGACCTATTTATAGGAGCAGCACATAATCCTTAATGTGCTAAGATTAAAGCTAATTAATTTAGAAGTAGAACAAAAATCATTAAATGCAGAAGTTATGAGAGAGACTGGTTGACTATTACTTTTCGTACCTACTATTCCCACCTAATTAAAGAACTGCTAAAGATACCCACAATATATGTTTAAGTGGAAAACCAAGTTTGAGGAGTGTACAAATAGTACATTCTCCATGGTGTTTTTTAAAAAGGAATGGCCAGGCATGGTGACTCACACTTGTAATCCCACCACTTAGGGAGGACAAGGCAGTAGGACTGCTTGAGGCCAGGAATTTGAGACAGATCACGAGGTCAAGAGATCGAGACCATCCTGGCCAACATGGTGAAACCCCATTTCTACTAAAAACACAAAAATTAGCCAGGCGTGGTGGTGTGCTCCTGTAGTCCCAGCTACTCTGGAGGCTGAGGAAGGAAATTGCTTGAACCCGGGAGGCAGAGGTTGCCGTGAGCCGAGATTGTGCCACTGTACTCCAGCTTGGGCAACAGAGCAAAACTCCGTCTTAAAAAAAAAAAAAAAGCAATCTCCAAGTTAAAACCACTCAAACAAAAGCAAAACAAAACAACCATAACCTAATAATCAGTCTTTAAACTGTATTAATTTTTTTTTAAAAGATACTCCTTAGCACCTGCCAAGAAAGAAGATGAGATAACAAGATAACATTTAAGATGGAAACAAAAAAATCCTTCAGATTTAGGTAAAGAGAAAGAAGAGCTTGAAAGAAAATCTGCACGAGTAGTCACCACCGGCCCAGCAGTGAGGCAAAGCCCTGTTTTTTGAAGATACAAGAAAAATATTTCATGACCTAAATGATCTGAAACAATTTGTCAACAAGACCAGCATCCGAGAAGGGCACAACAAAAGCTATAAAGTAAACAGTGTTTATGAATGAAACTCAGGCCTTCCCCAAAAGGAATTTAATGTGAGAAAAATGTTACTAATTATTTATAACATTAGTCATTTTTTTGAGAAGGGCAAGGGGTAAGGGCAGAACTTCACAAAGGATTCTATTATTACAATGATGAAATGACTAATTCAAAAAGCTAAACTTTACATCATTTCTAGAAAATAGGTCAATATGGTGGTTGCTAACATAAAATGGAAAGAATTAAACAATTTTACTAAAAATGTTAATGGAAAAAATGGAAATTGAAGCATTTCCTTTTTCTGTATATAACAATCCAAAAGCATGCTGAAAAACAAACACCTAACATTAGAACAAATATACTTTTCTATTCTGCAAGGAGAGAATTCTAGAATTAAAAAAAAAAAAACATATAATAATACTTCTAATTGTTCCAGTAAATATAACTTCCATCTGCCCCAGCAGCACGTGGCAATGTTTACTGAGACTACAATAGATGGATCTCCCAGTTGCCCGCCCCTCCCACATCCTGTGAGCCAGTCTCCAGTCTTCAAACATCATCCCAAATGCCGGCAATCTAGAGCAGGAGTAAAGAGAGAGCAATTCTACCTGGCTTCACACATAAACTGCAGCTGGGGAGGACAGACAGGTTAAGTGAGGGGACACGCTGTAGGACTCCAAGGTGCAAGTGTGGGGGATAAGGGAGAAGTAAGAAGGAGGACAAAGTTGGACACACCAGGCCCCAGTGGCACCACCATGCTTGCTTGGCTCCTGCTCTCCTGCCAGCTTCCCCCAGACACTGCTGCTCTATTAACATTAGTTGAGAAACCTAAAGATGGAATTCGGAATAAACAGATTGCTGAAAACGGTTAGTTTTCCTACAAATGGTATGCAAGTCAAACATATGAAACTTCAAAACTGTCTACAATAAGTATGTATCATTCATTATTATCCAATTTAGTTCCATGGAAAGTCAAAGCTTTAAGTCCATCCCAGAAGGACCAGAGCAAGAAAAATGCAAACACTGAAAGAATAGTGGAGAATAACACAAAGATCTCCATTATATCTGGTCGCTTTTGTTATGAAATCTCTCAAATGTAAAAAAGTTAAATTAAAATAGAATGAACTTCCTATTTTTAGAAAGTATCAATGATTTTTCCCCCCCAAGATGAAGCCTTGCTCTGTTGCCCAGGCTGGAGTGCAGTGGCTCGATCTCTCGATCTCAGTTCACTGCAACTTCCACCTCCCAGTTTCAAATGCTTCTCCTGTCTCAGCCTCCTGAGTGGCTGGAAATACAGGTGTGCGCCATCAGGCCCAGCTAATTTTTGTATTAGTAGAGATGGGGTTTCACCATGTTGGCCAGGCTGGTCTCCAACTCCTGACCTCATGATCTGCCCGCCTCTAATGTGACTGATTACCTATCCAAAAAGAAATATGCATGCAAACCAAAAGTAAGGGGACAGTCCCAGATGTACCCAGTCTGCACAAAACCCAGAGTAAAGGAACAATCCCACTGTCACTGTCTCAGAAAGGCCATGATTCAGGGCCAGCCCTAGCAAGGAGGCAGCACTAGGTCCAGCTCCCACTCCTGCCAGGTATGTAACTCAGAGAAACGTGTATAGCTTGAGTGCCTCAGCTTCAGCCTCTGCACAATGAGAATAATGCCACCTAATTTACAAGGATTCTGTGAAGATTAAATGAGGGTAAGGTATGTGAAAGTGACCACCCTCCTATGTAGGGGGCGTTCAAAAAAATACTAGCTATAATGAAATCGCAGAACTCCGGAGTGTCTTAAAGCAAACAGGATATTCAAGAAGTCATCAAGGAAGGATGGGAGAGGAAGAAGGTAAGGAGGGAATGATATGAAGAAGAAGTGCATAGGTAAAGATTAACAATAACCTTTTGGCCAGGCACGGTGGGTGGTTCACACCTGTAATCCCAGCACTTTGGGAGGCTGAGGTGGGCGGATCACGAGGTCAGGAGATTGAGACCATCCTCGCTAACATGGTGAAACCCCGTCTCTACTAAAAATACAAAAAAAATTAGCCGGGCATGGCGGCGTGTGCCTGTACCAGCTGCTGGGGAGGCTGAGGCAGGAGAATGGTGTGAACCCGGGGCTGAGATCGCGCCACTGAACTCCAGCCTAGGTGACAGAGCAAGACTCTGTCTCAAAAAAACAACAAAAAAAATAACCTTTTGGTTCCCACGTGGGGGTGTTTCTTGAGGGTACATTAATTTAATATTAAATAAACAAAAGTGGGGGCAAGTATGGACTAAAGATAAAAATCTGTCATAAACCAAGGACTACAATTAATCTAATTATGTGGAGACCTTCCCCAAAAGGAATTTAATGTGAGCAAAATGTCAATTAAGCCTCTTTCCTTTATAAATTACCTAGTCTCAGGTATTTCTTCCTAACAGTGTGAGAACAGACTAATACAAGAGGTAATCAAAGAGGTACAATCTTTGATGTTATTGATTGATATAGGCTGTGAGGAGGCAGCAGCGATGGTGGAGGCTAAGAATTCCAGAAGGGGAAAAAAAATACTTAGCTATCTTTTAGCAATTCCAATAAAGCAAATGAAATTTCCTAGTCAGTGTAACCAATGTAAGTTGACAAACATCTATTGATTACTTACTATAATTATCAGAGCCTACGCTTGGTACACCAGATATCAGAGATAAATATAAATACAGTTCCTGCTCCCAAGGGGTTCACATGTTAGTGTGGGAGAGGCACAGCACACACTAAGCATTCCTGTGGGTGGCTGCTACAGAAGTACTGGAGTGCAGGTCAGAGGCGACGAAGTAGGTAACACTACAGTGAATTCTAAGGAAAGAGGAAAGAAAGGAGAAAAGGGGATATGGGAAAGTAGCACGTGCACGGTACAGGGACCCTGCAACAGCCAGGTGTGTTCAGAAAGCCACTTAGAAAAAAGGGCAGCAAGTGATGAAGTCGCCAAGGATGCTGAGCAGGTGTGCAGTTTGGACTTGCAAAATCATTGCATTAATGACGTGGATCTGAGAACAATGAGATGGGAATGTGAGCAAAAGGCCAGTTTAGAGGCCCTCACAGTCATTCAGAGCACAGAAAATGAAGGCCTGCACTGGCGTATTGAAGTGAGGGTGGACAGGACGCACTGCTCAGAAACCGAGAGGCAGGCAGGTAAATGACTGCAGGAGACAAAGAGACAACAGGGCCCAGAGTGCGACAGAGAGGTACAGGGAGCTTATCCCTCTATAGTGTCTGTCTGGTTTATTCATTATTTTAATTCATAAAAGTTATATATATTTATGGTGTACAACACGATGTTTTGATATATGTATACATTATAGCATGGCTAAATCAAACCAATTAACATATTACCCACATTTTTTTTGCGGTGAGAATGTTTAAAGGTCTATTCTCTTAGCAATTTTGAAGAATACAATACATTGTTATTAACTATAGTCACCATGGTGTACAATAGCTCTCCTAAAGTTATTACTCCTAACTAAAATTTTGTATCCTTTGACCAACATCTCCCCAGTCTCTCCCTTTGTTTTATAGTTTACAAGCCAAACTCACAATCCTGATTACAGAGGTGATATAGTGTGGCTGTGTCCCCACCCAAAATCTCATCTTGAATTGTCATCTCCATAATCCCAATAACCTCCACATCTCAAGGGTGGGACCAGGTGGAGGTAACTGGATCATGGGGGTGGTTTTCCACATGCTGTTCTCATGACAGGGAGTGAGTATCACGAGATCGGATGGTTTTATAAGCATCTGGAATTTCCCCTGCTTGCATTCACTCCATCCTGCTGCCCTGTGAAGAAGGTGCCTGCTGCTTCTTTGCCTTCCACCATGTTTGTAAGTGTCCTGAGGCCTCCCTAGCCACGTATAATTGTGAGTCAATTAAGCCTCTTTCCTTTATAAATTACCTAGTCTCGGGTATTTCTTCTTAACAGTGTGAGAATGGACTAACTAACACAAGAGGTAATCAAAGAGGCACAATCTTTGATGTTATTGATTGACAGGATGTAAGGAGGCAGCAGCGATGGTGGAGGCTAAGAGAGTGCATCTCCACCTTTAACATGCACAGGATTCCCTAGACAGCTTGTTAAGATGCAGATCCTAATTTTAAGTAGGTCTTGGGTGGTGCCTGAGTCTCTGCATTTCTAGCAAGCGTAGGTGACACTGATGTGTCATGGACCACCTTTTGAGAAGCAAGGATTTGAAAGCACCAAGAATCAGAGAAATGAGAAGGGAAGGAGGGCAAATGTAAGCATTCACTGTATGACACAGATGACTCTGGGTCACTAGGCTGGATATATGAGTCTGGTACTCTACGTGGAGCTACATAGAGAATTGAGAATTATTCATTCACGTATACACACTACAAAAAAAGGAAGAATGAAATTAGATTACCTAGGGAAATCGTGTAATCTCAAGGCAGAACAATGGGTGTCCCATTTTTCCTGAACGGACAATTAAGATCTCTCAGAAACCTTTTGCTGAGTGACACTCAAAACACTGAGGCTCTGCCCTGCTCAGAAATAGCCTCTGTCTGACACTTCGCCCACCTGAATTAAATAAAATCAAACCTCGTCTAACATTTCTTCCTCATGCAAGTGAACTGATGAACTTAATATTGCTGAGCATCCTAAACTGCAGCAGAGGAGGTGTCTGTATCCTCTGTATCCTTGGAAGGATTCTTCATCAGAACCAAATTTCTTATAATAGCTATACCTGTCTCTACTGCTTTCAATTACAGGTTTTCCTGAAGTTCTGCAAGGTCATCATGAAATAAAAGGCCAGAATTGATGATTAAAGAACTCTTAGTTTATATATACAAAATATTGTGTGTGTGTGAAAGAGAGATATTTTGTCTTAATATAAAATCAACTATTAATAATTAAACTATAATGTTAATACAGGGGATATTAATTTACAAAGATATTACAATTAATTTAAATAATGAAATCATCAATTAACAGGTTTTTGTTGTTGTTGTTTTGTTTTGCTTTGCTTTTTTTGAGACAGGATCTTGCTCTGTCACCCAGGCTGGAGTGCAGTGGTGCGATCTCAGCTCACTGCAACCTCCGCCCCCCACGTTCAAGTGATTCTCGTGCCTCAGGCTCCTGAGTAGCTGGGACTACAGGTGTGCACCACCACGCCTGGCTAATTTTTGTGTTTTTAGTAGAGATGGGATTTCACCATTATGACCAGGCTGGTCTCAAACTCCTGACCTCAAGTGATCCACCCACCTTGGCCTCCCAAAGTGTGAACTGTTAATTTGCTATGTTTCTTGATTACAGCTGGACATTTCTTTTCCAGAGTTTAGGTCTTCTTCACACTTCTGGTCTAGAACTTATCACCACTCCTTACTGGGTAACTACTATCTCCCCTTTCTAGACAGTAGCAATTGTATTTTCTCTATATATATTATTGAAGAATAGTATAGTGCCATGAGTACAGTATAAGCTCTAAAGTACTTGTTTTTGTAATTTTTTAATTAAAAAAAAATTAGAGACAAAGTCTTGCTGTCACCCAGACTTGTGTGCAGTACAGTGATCATACCTCACTGCTGCCTAAAACTCCTGGGCTCAAGATCCTCCCACCTCAGTCTTCCTAGTTGCTAAGACTATAGACATACACCACCATGCCCAACTAATTTTTATAAATGTTCTGTAGAGACCCGGTCTCACCTGTTCCCCAGGTGGGTCTCAAACTCTGGGCCTCAAGCAATCCTCCTATTTAGGACTCTCAAAGTGCTGGGAATACAGGTGTGACCCACCGCACCCAGCCGAAAGTATTTGTTGAATGAATGTTGTTTCCTTATCTTAACTTTTCTCAATGGAAAATTACTGTTGAGTTTTTCTTCTGCCTTCAGCAACAGTCCAGCTTCTAGTTCCTGCACTGAGGCATTACTGGCTATAAAAATCCATTGTTAGACTCAAGACAGGCAGAAGGCTGTCTCCGGACAGCCTGGTTTTAATTGATCAAATGATCCCTGGCACTGAGGTGTCCGAATTATTCCACCTGACTTCCTAGCCAACAAATCAGTTTTGATCAGTGAAAGCAACATGTGGAAACAACCATTCAGTCCTGCCTGATCAGTCCACTTGCTTTAATTCTAAAAACTCACTTAGCTTTTGGAAACAAACTCTTTCGATAGAATGTTAATACAGGAATCTCTTCCCTCGCAAGACAAAATCTTGAAAGAGCCACAGTCATTTTCTTACCATTAACAGTGGTAGATAGGTTGATTATGTAGTCCATAAATTTTACTAAATCACCAGACACACCTGACTTCTCTCTGTGAAGGCATAGCTTTAAGTAAATATTAAGAAGACATTTGCATCCATTAAAACACAGAATTTAAAAAGTAAAAACACCTCTTCAAGCCCTTTGGGATTGAGGGCTCAAGTCCACATGGTAACTTCTACATTTTCCAGATTCTCAGCGTTAGCAAATATTGTTTATATAATCAAAGAAACTTTCTTAAAAAAAATTGTAACTACCATTATAAGCAATCAAGACTAAACAAAAACATTACTGTATATCATATACACCTTTTTATTGAAAGTCTAAACTTCTGCTGCACATAAAACACCTAAAACAATTTAGAACACTTGCCATTTCTTTCTACTCTAAGGGAAATAATAGGATTAATGAGATGTTGATGAGAAATTGTCTTCTCTATGCAACACTGCTCTCTGCAAAAATACCAAACTGTCAAACCTGTTCCCAAGAGGAACAGGATTAAATTCTACACCTAGAAAATTAAATTCTCAAGCTACCCACCATGCAGTCTGTCAATTTCTGTGGGTTATCATAATCAAGAAAACACTGTTTTTGGTCTATATTTTAAGGATGAATAATTAATACACAAAAAGTTTTTTGATATGTACCAACAATAGTACTTAATAGAATGTTCCTGAATGTATTCTTCTTTGTAAAGAATTGTTAATATCCACTGTATTAACATTATAGACTACTATCGTGGTAGTGGCTTAACTATTAATATAAGGACAAAACGTCTGTCTCTCGTGTACACATTATACATTTTATATATATAAACTAAAGCTTCTTTAATCATCAGAAAAAAAAATCTAAATTTTCATAGTGTTCAAATTTATCAGTAGTATATACCAGATACAAGAAATTCGTTTATGGTCAGGCTCGGTGGCTCAGGCCTGTAATCCCAGCACTTTGGGAGGCTGAGGCGGACGGATCACGAGGTAAGGAGTTTGAGACCAGCCTGGCCAACGTGGTGAAACCCCATCTCTACCAAAAATAAAAAATTAGCCGAGCGTGGTGGCGGACACCTGTAATCCCAGCTACTCAGGAGGATGAGGCAGGAGAATCGCTTGAACCCAGGAGGCAGAGGTTGCAGTGAGCCAAGATTGCGCCATTGCACTCCAGCCTGGGCGACAGAGCGAGACTCCATCTTAAACCAGAAAAAAAAAAAAAAAAAATAAAAAAAAAAAAATTCAGAGAGGTTATTTAAAATATTCTTGTCAACATAATTTATCTGGAAAAGCAAAAGTTCCCAGCACTTTGGCGAGGCCGAGAGGCGAATCACGGACGGGTCAGGAGGATCGAGACCATCCTGGCGCTACACGGTGAAAACCCCGTCTCTACTAAAAATACAAAAACTACCTGGGGCGATGGCGGCCTGTAGTTCCCAGTACTCGGAGGCTGAGGCAGTTGGAGAATGGTGTAAGCCCGGGGAGGCGGAGCTTTGGCAGGAAGCTGAGATCTGCCACTGCACCTCCAGTCGGGCGACACGAAGCGAGGACTCCGCCTCAAAAAAAAAAAAAAAAAAAAAAATCTGCAAAGTTACTTTAAGTTTCAGAATACATATCAGCCATATACGATTGTAAAACGTATATCCGGCTGGGCGCCGTGGCTCGTACCTGTCATCCCAGCACTTTGGGAGGCCAAGGTGGGTGGATCACCTGAGGTCGGGAGTTTGAGACCAGCCTGACCAACATGGTGAAACCCCATTTCTACTAAAAATACAAAATTAGCCAGGCGTAGTGGCATATGCCTGTTAGCTACTCGGGAGGCTGAGGCAGGAGAATGGCTTGAACCTGGAAGGCGGAGGTTGCAGTGAGCTAAGATTGCCCCATTCCCCCCCCCCCTGGGAAAAAAAAATAAAACCCCTCCAAAAAAAAAAAAAAAAAAAAAAAAAAATGTGGTATATCCAAAGATTCATTATGATCCATATTTATTGATTTCCTATCCTCCATTTTTAATATGCATATTTTGGGAAGCATGTTAATGTTTGGCATTACAAATAGCAAGGCAATTTTGAGTCACTGTATGGAGGTGATGACTATAGCTTTATCTTCATACTTTGTAATAATACATCCTACCCTGGTTAAGCAAATTCCATTTCAGTATTTTACCCTGACTACTCATGAGAACTATTCACTTATGTGACCAGAAATACTGGTTTTGGATTATTAATTTTAAAATGTTCCACCTGTAATTCCAGGTACATGGAAGGTTGAGGCAGGAGAATCGCTTGAACCTGGAAGGCGGAGGTTGCAGTGAGCTAAGATTGCGCCACCACACTGCAACCTGGGTCACAGAGTAAGACTCTGTTTCAAAAACAAGATTAAAAAGTTCCGGCCAGACGCGGGGGGCTCCAGCCTGTAATCTCAGCACTTTGGCAGGCCGAGATGGGCGGATCACGAGGTCAGGAGATGGAGACCATCCCTGCTAACACGGTGAAACCCCGTCTCTACTAAAAAATACAAAAAACTAGCCAGGCGAGGTGGAGGGTGCCTGTAGTCTCAGCTACTCAGGAGGCTGAGGCAGAAGAATGGCATGAACCCGGGAGGTGGAGCTTGCAGTGAACTTAGATCACGCCACTGCACTCCAGCGTGGGAGACGGAAGGAGGCTCTGTCTCAAAAAAAAGAAAAAAAGAAAAGTTCCTCCATTTTTTCTTCCACAGTAGCCACTAACCAAGACTAAAATTTATTTGAAACCACGCTTGTTAGCAGAAATGCTTACTACAGACTCAAATAACTCCAGGAAAATTTGGTCCCTTGCACATAACTGGGCATTTAGTAAATATCGATGGGATGAATAAATACTGAATAAACTCAACAATTTTTATCAGAACACTGACAAGACTGAGAAGAAAACATTACACATGTCACTATGGAGCTCAACTACTTTCAGTCATTCCATGCCAGCCTCTGAGAGGCACAGGTAGAATTCCAGTAAAGCACAGTTTTCTTGCATGGTTGCAACCTCAAAAAAAGTGTTGAAATTCAAATAATCTTAAGCTCTGTCACCTGTACACATAGGAATATTCTCCTTATAATGTGACTGAATAAAGTTATCCTCAGAGAGGGAGACAATGGTATCTGCTGCTTTCCCATCAGCTGGGCCAGAAGCTACTAAATTAGACAACTGAGCTGTAAATGAGGAAGCAAGCAAGGAATCTTCATTCCTAATTATTTCAATGACGGTCATATCCTATTATGTCCTGAAAGCACCAAATTTATTTGTAGCCCAATAATTTGACATCAGTCTTTCTTTCTTTCCTTCTTTCCTTCTTTCTTTTGAGACAGAGTCTCGCTCTTGTTGCCCAGGTTGGAGTGCAGCGGCACGATCTTGGCTCACTGCAACCTCCACCTCCTGGGTTCAAGCAATTCTCCTGCCTCAGCCTCCCATGTAGCTGGGACTACAGTAGTGCGCCACCACACCCAGTTAATTTTTGTATTTTTAATAGAGATGGGGTTTCACCATGTTGGCCAGGCTGGTCTTGAACTCCTGACCTCAGGTGACCAACCCACCTTGGCCTCCCAAAGTGCTGGGATTACAGGCATGAGCCACCGCGCCTGGCCTTACATCAGTATTTCTTAAAGAGAAGCAAATGCCAGAATTTAATGCACAGATTTAGTTGTTGTGGCAATTGTTACAGAGTGCATTTGTGGTAAGTGGATTTCTTTTTAACAGTATGTGAAGCTTCAAACCTTAATAAGCAAACACATAGTAAGTAGAAATTGATTTCTATAAAACCAGGCTTCATAAAGTTGTATAGTCCACAGAAATAACACATTACATATTTTTCAGATTTTTTTAGTAGTACACAATTACTTTCTCCAAAACAGACAAACCAAAGTTTTGATTAAAAGATTTACACTAACTGGCTGGGCTTGAAGCCAGAAGTTTGAGAACCACCCGGGCAACACAGTGAGCCCCTGTCTCTACAAAGCCCTTGGCCTTAAGAGAACATTGGCAGTAGTCTGGCAGTACTATCCATGGGCCTGTGGTGGCAATGCCCATGGAAGGAAGCTCCTCTGCCTTTGAAAAGGGGAGGGAAAAGTGGGAAGGACTGTGTCTTGTGGTTTGAGTGCCAGTTAAGCCACAGTACATTAGAACACCAGGTAGACTTGTAAGGTTTTTGACTCCAGTCCCTGGCTTCCAGACAGCACCTGGACTCACCCAGGGCCTGGGGAAACTTGTGACCCTGAAGGCAAGGACACAGGCCTGGCCCACATTGCCACCTACTGATTGTAGAACCCCAAGGCCTTGAGTGAACATAGGTGGTAGCCAGGAAGTAGTTACAGCGGGCCTTGGGCGAGACCCACTGCTTTGCTGACTTCAGGTCTGTTCCAGCACAGTCCTAGTGGCTGGTAACCAAAGGGGTGCTGTGTCACTCCACCCCCATACACGGGGCTCAAAACAGAAAGAGGAACTTTTTTTGAGAGAAAGGGAAGAGAACAAGAGTTTCTGCCTGGTAATGCAAATAATTCTTCCAGATCTTGTCCAAAATCATCAAGGTGTTACCTCTACGAGTCTGAAAGAACCACAGTGTTACTGGACTTGGTATGCCCCCTAAAGCACATGCAGCTTAGAGCACAACACCCAAGTCCTTTTGAACATCTGGAAAGCCTTCCCAAGAAGCATTGGTACTTCAAGCCCAGACTGCAAAGACTACAATAAATATCTAACTCTTCAATACCTAGACACAGACAAACATCTTTAAATATCAAGACATTCCAGGAAAACATGACCTCACCAAATATACTAAATAAAGCACCAGGGACCAATCCTGGAGAAAGAGATATGTAACCTTTCAGATAGAAAATTCAAAATAGCTTTTTTAAGGAAACTCAAATTCAAAATAACACAGAAAAGGAATCAGAATTCTATCAAAGTTAACAAAGAGATTGAAATAATTAAAAATAAGCAGAAATTCTCGAGATGAAAAAATGCAATTAGCCTACTGAAGAATGCATCAGAATCTTTTAATAGCAGAACTGATCAAGCAGAAAAAGGAATTAGTTTGAAGACAGGCTATTCAAAAATACACAGAGGAGACAAAAGAATAAAAAACAATGAAGCATGCCTACAGGATTTACAAAAAATAGCCTCAAAGATAGAAATGTAAGACTTATTGGCCTTAAAGAAGAGGTAGAGAAAGAGGGGCAGAAAATTTATTCAAAGGGATAGTAACAGAGAATTTCCCAAACGTAGATGAAGATATCAATAGCCAAGTACAAGAAGGTTATAGAATATCAAGTGGATTTAACCCAAAAAGACCACCTCAAGACAGTTAATAAACTCCTAAAGGTCAAGGATAAAGAAAAGATCCTAAAAGCAGCAAGGAAAAAGAAACAGCATACAATGGAGCTCCGATACATCTCGCAGTGGACTCTTCAGTGGAAACCTTGCAGACCAGGAGAGAGTGGCATGACATATTTAAAGTGCTGAAGGAAAAAAACTTTTACCCTAGGATAGTATACCTGGTGAAATATTCTTCAAACATAAAGGAGAGATAAAGACTTCCCCAGACAAAAGCTGAGGGATTTCATCAACACCAGAACTATTCTACAAGAAATGCTAAAGGGAGAACTTCAATCAGAAGGAAAAGGAAGTTAACGAGCAATAAGAATTCACCTAAAGGTACAAAACTCACTGGTAGTAGTAAGCACACAGAAAAATACGGAATATTCTAACACTGTAATTGTGGTGTGTAAACTACTCTTATTCTAAGTAGCAAAACTAAACAATGAGTCAAAGAAAAAATAACTACAACTATTCAAGACACAAAGTACAATAAGATATAAATAGAAACAACAAAAAGTTAAAAAGCAGGGGAATAAAGTTAAGACGTGGAGTTTTATTAGTTTTATTTTGCTTGTTTATGCAAAGTGTTAAGTCATCTGCTCAAAATAATGGGTTATAATATTTGCATGCTTTATGGTAAACTCAAACCAAAAAACCTAAAAGATACACAAAAAATAAAAAGCAAGAAACTAATCATATCACCAAAGAAAATCACCTTCACTGAAAGGAAGACAGGAAGGAAAGAAAGAAGAAGAAGACCACAAACCAACCAGAAAACAACAAAATGGCAAGAGTAAGTCCTTATTTATCAATAACATTGAATGTAAATGGACTAAACTCTCCAATCAAAAGACAGAGAGCAGTTGAATGGATAAAAAACAAGACTCAATAATCTGTTGCCAAGAAACACAATTCACCTAGACCCAAAATAAAGGGATAGAAAAAGATATTCCATGCCAATGAAAACAAACAAAAGAGCAGGAGTAGCTGTACTCATATCAGACAAAACAGATTTCAAGACAAAAACTATAAAAGACAAAGAAGGTCACCATATAATGATAAAGGTATCAATTCAGCAAGAGGATATAACAATGTTAGCTGGGTGCAGTGGCTCACGCCTGTAATCCCAGCACTTTGAAAGGCCGAGGCGGGCAGATCACGAGGTCAGGAGATCGAGATCATCCTGGCTAACACAGTGAAACCCCGTCTCTACTAAAAAAATACAAAAAAAATGAGCCAGGTGTGGTGGTGTGTGCCTGTAGTCCCAGTTGCTTCAGAGGCTGAGACAGGAGAATGGTATGAACCTGGGAGGCGAAGCTTACAGTAAGCCAAGATTGCACCACTGCTCTCCAGCCTGGGCAACAGAGCGAGACTCCTCCATCTCAAGAAAAAAAAAAATTTAAAACATATATGCACACAGCACTGGAGCACCCCGATATGTAAATATTATTTGTGCTAAAAAGAGATCCCAATATAATAATAGCTGGAGACTTCAACACCCCACTTTCAGCATTAGACAGTCCGTCCAGACAGAAAAAGAAACACTGGACTTAATCTGCACTATAGACCAAATAGACCTAAGAGATATTTACAGAACATTTCATCCAATGGCCACAGAATACACATTCTTTTCCTTATTGCATGGATCATACTCAAGGATAGACCATATGTTAGGTCACAGAACAAGTCCTAAAACATTCAAAAAAAAAAAAAGTAATATCAAACATATTCTCTGACCACAATAAAATAAAACTAGAGATCAACAAGAAGAGGAATTTTGGAAACTATAAACACATGCAAATTAAACAACATGCTTCTGAACAGCCAGTGGGTCAATGAAGAAATTAAGAATGAAACTGAAAAATTTCTTAAATGATAACGGAAATACAACACACCAAAACCTATGGGATACAACAAAAGCAGTACTAAGAGGAAAGTTTATAGCTACCTCAAGTACCTACATCAAAAAAAAAACAAAAAAAACCACAAAACCAAAACTTCAAATAAACAACCTAACAATACATCTTAATTAGAAAAGCAAGAGCAAACCAAACCCAAAATTCCTAGAAGAAAATAAATAATAAAAGATCAGAGCAGAAATAAAATTGAAATCAAGAATACAAAAGATCAATGAAACAAAAAGTTGGTTTTTCGGAAAAGTGAAACAAAATTGACAAACCTTTAGCCAGACTGAGAAAAGATCCAAATAAATAAAATCAGATATGAAAAATGAGACATTACAACTGGCACTGCGGAAATTCAAAGGATCATTAGGTGGCTACTGTAAGCAATTATATGCCAATAAATTGGAAAATCTAGAAGAAATGGACAAATTCCAAGAAATACACAATACCAAGATTGAACCATGAAGAAATCCAAATCCTGAACAGACCAATAGCAAGTAATAAGATCAAAGAAGTTTCCCAGTAAAGAAAAGCCCAAGACCCAATGGTTTAACGCTGAATTCTACCAAACATTTAAAGAAGAACTAATATTAATGCCAACCCTACTCAAACCGTTCTGAAAACTAGAGAACGAGGGGATAGTTCCAACTCATTCTACGAGGTCAGTATTAGGCTGATACCAAAAACACACACACATCAAAAAAAAAAAAAAAAACTACAGGACAATATCTCTGAAGAATATTGATGCAAAAAGGCTAAATAAAATACTAGCAAACTGATCTCAACAATACATTAGAGGCCAGGCACAGTGGCTCATGCCAGTAATCCCAGCACTTTGGGAGGCTGAGGCAAGTAGATCACTTGAGGTCAGGAGCTTGAGACCAGCCTGGTCAAATAGTGAAATGCCGTCTCTACTAAACAAAAAAAACAAATTAGCCAGGTGTGGTGGTGCAGACCTGTAATTCCAGCTACTCAGGAGGCTGAAGCAGGAGAATCACTTGAACCCAGGAGGCGAAGGTTGCAGTGAGCTGAGATTGAGATTGTGCCACTGTACTCCAGCCTGGGTGACATAGTGAGACTCTGTCTCCAAAAAGAAAAAAGAAAAAGAAATAGATCAACAGAATGAAGGAAAAAAAATGGTCATTTCAATGGATGCTGAAAAAGTATGTGACAAAATTCAACATCCCTTCATGATAAACACCTTCAAAAAACTGGGTATAAAAGGAACATACCTCAACATAATAAATGCCACATACAACAGACCCATAGCTAATATAATGAACAGGGAAAAAGTGAAAGGCTTTCTTCTAAGATCTGGAACATGACAAGGATACCCACTTTCACCACTGTTGTTCAACATAGTACTGGAAGTCCTAGCTAGAGCAATCAGACAAGAGAAAGAAATAAAGGGCATCCAAATTGGAAAGGAAGAAGTCAAATTATCCTTGTTTGCAGACGATATAATCTTATATTCGGAAAAAACTAAAGACCACCAAAAAACTATTAGGACTGGTATACAAATTCAGTAAAGTTGCAGGACACAAAATCAACATTCAAAAATCAGTAGCATTTCTGTATGCCAACAGTGAACAATCTGAAAACGAAATTTTAAAAGTAATCCCATTCACAATAGCCACACTGAAAATCAAACACCTTGAATTAATCAAAGAAGTGGAAGATCTCTGTAATGAAAACAATAAAATACTGATGAAAGAAACTGAAGAGGACACCAAAAAAATGGGAAAATATTCCATGTTCATGGATTGGAAAAAAATCAACATTGTTAAAATGTTCATACTAGCCAAAGCAATCTACAGATTCAATGCAATCCCTATCAAAATATGAATGACATTCTTCACAAAGATAGAAGAAACAATCCTAAAATTTGTATGGAACCGTGAAAGACCTAGAATAGCAAAATCTATCCTAAGCAAAAAGAACAAAACTAGAGGAAACGCATTTCCTGACTTCAAATGATACTACAGAGTAATCAAAACAGCACAGTAGTGGCATAAGACACATAGACCAATGGAACAGAATAGAGAAACCAGAAACAAATCCACACATCTACTGTTAATTCATTTTTTACAAAAGTGCCAAAAATATGTTAGGGAAAGGACAGTCTCTTCAATAAATGGCACTGGGAAAACTGGATATCCATAGGCAGAATAATGAAACTAGATCCCACATCTCTCAACATATACAAAAATCAAATCAAAGAGTAAAGACTTAAATCTTAGACCTTAAACTATGAAACTACTACAAAAAAACATTGGGAAAACTTTCCAGAACATTGGTCTGAGCAAAAATTTCTCGAGCAATACCCCACCAGGACAGGCAACCAAAGCAAAAATGAACACATCGGATCACATCAAGTTAAAAAGCTTCTGCACAGCAAAGGATACAATCAACAAAGTGAAGTGACAACCCACAGAACGTGAGAAAATATTTGCAAACTATCAATCTGACAAGTGATTAATAACCAGAATATGTAAGGAACCCAATTCTATCAGCAAAAAATCTAATCCGATTTAAAAATGGGCAAAAGATTTTTCATTTCTCAAAACAAGACATGCAAATGGCTAACGGGCATATGAAAAGGTGCTGAACATCACTGATCATCAGAGAAACGCCAATCAATACTAAAATGAGGTATTATCTCACCCCAGTTAAAATGGCTTATTTCCAAAAGACAGGCAATAACAAATGCTGCAGAGGATGGGGAGAAAAGGGGACCCTCGTACAGTTAGTAGGAAGGTAAATTAGTACAACCACTATGAAGAGCAGTTTGGAGGTTTCTCAAAAAATCTAAAAATAGAGCTACCATATTATCCTGCAATCCTACTACTAGGTATGTATCCCAAATAAAGGAAAATCTGTATGTCAAGGAGATATCTGCCATATTGGTTGCAGTATTGTTCACAGTAGCCAAGATTTGGGAGCAACCACAGGTGAATGGATTTTTAAAATGTAGTACTTATACACAATGGAGTACTATTCAGCCATTAAAAAGAATTAGATCCTGTCATTTACAACAACATAGATGGAACTAGAGGTCATTATGTTAAGTGTTCTCATTTATTTATGGGATCCAAAAATTAAAACAATTGAACTCACAAAGAGAGAGAGTAGAAGGATGGTTACCAGAAGCTGGGAAGGGCAGTAGGGTGGGTGGGTGATGATTAATAGGTATAAAAAAATAGAATAAGACATAGTATTTGATAGTACAAAAGAGTGACTACAGTCAATAATTGTACATTTTTAAAAGAGTATAAATGGATTGTTTGTAACACAAAGAATAAATGCTTGAGGAATGGATGGATACCTCATTTTCTATGATGTGATTATTATGCATAGCATGCCTGTATCAAAATATCTCATGTACCTCATAAACATATACACTTACTATGCACCCACAAAAATTAAACATTAAAAAGATACATGCAATACTTAACTTGATTAATCATTTTATTGTCAACAAGAAAAGTATACTTACTGTCAAGGAGGTAGGAAAGTTAAGTCCTAATTGAATCTACATCAAAAGAAAAAGAAAAAAAAAACTTTCTATTTAAATCTGTTGAAAGCTTCAATTATTCAACTGACCTGAGAAAATGAAACTTGGGTACACTATTCCTGGGTACATTTGCATCTTTCCTCAGAAAGCCCGCATAGGAGCATTCATTGCACTAACTTCCAGCCCTCTGCTGTCTTCCCAGCCACTATGGATCAAGCTGCATATTAATGAGTAGGAGCAGCCAGAATATAGGAAACTCAGCCAAGAATACCAGGACAGACAAGAAAAGAGCTCACTATTTTCAAGAAAACATCTTTTAAGAGTTCTGGGCTCCCAGAAGTCAGGCCAAAACAGAAAGAAACTGCCTTTGGATGGGGATAAATAAGTTTGAGCTTTGTGCCCAAAGGGGATGGTAAAATACTTTTCTTCTTTTTTTGTACCATCTGTTTTAATAAAGGTAAATCTGGGTTACAGCAGCTTCATACTTACATCAGAATTACTTGATTTGTTTGGAGATACAACAAAATCCATAGTGTTAGGGATCAAGAACTTGAAGGAATTTATTATTTTTTAAAGAGCCATCTGGAAGCACTGTCGAATTACTTCTTTTCTCTACCTACTCCTGGGAGCAATTATGGATATTCCCTGAAAATGTCTTAAAGATAAAACACATTATCTAAAACTTGAGAATTTGGTATAAAGTATATTTCATTTGAAACAAAATAAATAATTCCCCTGTAACAACTTTTACTCACTGGTTTTTTTAAACTTTTTTAAAGTTGATGTGGTGGCTTTTTTAAACTTTTTTAAACTCTTTTAAAGTTACACGGTGGCTCATGCCTGTAATCCCAGCACTTTGGGAGGCCAAGGTGGGCAGATCACAAGGTCACAAGATCGGGACCATCCTTGCCAACATAATGAAACCCTGTCGCTATTTTAAAAAATACAAAAATTGGCCAGGCACAGAGGCTCATGCCTGTAATCCCAGCACTTTGGGGGGCCGAGGCAGGCGGATCACGAGGTCCCAAGATCGAGATCATCCTGGCTAACACGGTGAAACCTCGTCTCTTAAAAATACAAAAAAAAAAAAAAAAAAAAATAGCTGGGTGTGGTGGCAGGTGCCTGTAGCCTCAGCTACTTGGGAGGCTGAGGCAGGAGAATGGTGTAAACCCAGGAGGCGGAGCTGGCAGTGAGCCGAGATCATGCCACTGCATTCCAGCCTGGGCAACAGAGAGGAATGCAGTGACGTGATCTCGCCACTATTAAAAAAAAAACACACAAAAAAATTAGCTGGGCGTGGTGGTGCACGCCTGTAGCCCCAGCTACTTGGGAGGCTGAAGCTGAAGAATCACTTGAACCTGGGAGGCAGAGGTTACAGGGAGCCAAGATCAGGCCTCCAGCCAGACAACAGAGCGAGACTCCGTCTCAAAAAAATAAAAAGTTGATGTATAACCTCATTCTTAAAAACCATTTTTCAAATTTTAGTTTTCGGTTTTTTTTTTTTTAACAAAATGCAGCTTTTTCTCCACAATGCTGTATTTCATCATAAATACCTGATAAAATTCCATCAGTATTTCAAAATTCTCATCAGTGTATTGCATAGATTATCATCTCATGCAGAGCTACAAACAACCCTATCTTTGAACTTTTTGTATTACATGCAAATTGTTAAGTGCTGCACATTTCTGTAGAAGGTTCCCCTTCTGAATAATCTATAGGTCAAATTGTCTATAACAAGTATGGATTAGTTTTTCTCCATCTTATAGCATCTTGGTGCCCATCGAGTCTGCACCCTCTATTATACAGTTATGGAAATCCCAAGGCAAAACTTCCCTTACATTACAAAGTGGTATAGCTAGAAAGTGAAAGAAACCTAACTATTCTCACTTTTAGGCTAGGGCAAACAAACTTATTCTGTAATTTCTTAGTATTTCTCAGCATTTTCATAGCACCTATCAAAATCCCTAGCATGTAGTAGACATTTAAAAAATACAAATGACCCCTGAACAACACAAGTTTGAAGTACATGGGTCCACTTATATGCAGATTTTCTTCGGCCTCTGCCACCTCTGAGACAGCAAGACTAATCCCTCCTCCTCCTCATCCTCCTCAGAATATGATAAAGATGAAAAGCTTTATGATGATCCACTTCTACTAATGAATAGTAAATATATTTTCTCTTCTTTATGATTTTCCTAATAACGTTTTCCTTTACCTAGCTTTCCTTACTGTAAGAATACAGTATATATGTAACATGCAAATCTGTGTCAATTGACTATGTCATTGGTAAGGCTTCTGGTCAACAGAAGGTCACTAGTAGCTAAGTTTTCAGAAAGTCAAAGTTATACATAGATTTTCAAATGCACAAGGTTGGTTCCCCTAAACCCCCACTCCTAGTTGTTCAAGGGTCAACTGTATTTACTGGCTGATAAAACTGAGGCCACCTTTAATCTTGAATCCATTGAAGCACATGGGCTGATCCATTACCAGACTGAAATTTCAAAACACACACAAACTGTCAGCTTTGCTGACATCAATGGGCAATGGTTTGCTAACTGAAAAATAATGTTTCCAAGATATTGTAGACTTGGTCAAAAGCAGAATTTAAAAGCTAATGGAAAACAAAAAAGTCCTCCCACCCCAAAGGCAATCTCAGCTGTTGAAGATTCTTGCCCCTCTTAGTTGAGACAGGCGGATCACAAGGTCAGCAGTTCAAGACCCAGCCTGACCAACATGGTGAAATCCTGTCTCTATTAAAAATACAAAAATTAGCTGGGCATGGTGGCGCGTGCCTGTAATCCCAGTTCAATGGGATCCCAGCTCAATGGAATTACTAAAATGAGCACTTAGTGCTGTATATATCCTCTAATTAATTTACAATTTTATACACAGAGGAAAACACCGAAACCTGGATGAGTCAGGAAAAGACTTTGAAGAGAACGCAGAACATAAATACACCCTTATAAAATGTTGACTTAAGGCAGAGAAGATGAAGAACCATCTAAAAGGAAAGAATGGCACAGGCAAAAAAGCTTCAAGGAACGCGTGTGCAATGTATAGTATTGGTTGGTGTGTGTCTCCACTAAATGGTTTAGAAATCATGAAAAGTCAAACTGAATAAAGAAACAATATTCAGGAGGTTGATGCAAGAGAATCGCTTGAACCCGGCAGGCGGAGGTTGCAGTGAGCCAAGATCATACCACTGCACTCAGCCTGGGCAACACAGTGAGACTCCATCTCAAAAAAAAAAAGAAAAAAAAGAAAATCATGACAGTCAGGGGAACTCCCCTGCTTTCAGTATGTTCTATCCAAACCCATCACTACCTTCCCAGGAATACTGCACCCAACCTTTCTTCCTCCCTTAAATGATCAAGTGTTCCTTATTCTTTGCTGAATTTCTTTGGCCTGTGAAGATATGAACCCCATTTCTACTCCTGTCTGAAAAGATATTCCCTCACTCTCAGTCCCCACCTCCTCACTGTCTCCTATACTTTGATTTCTATAAATATTCCAAAGCTTCTCCCACATAAAAAGTTTTCTGAAGTAACAAATGTCCATGTTCTCTAACATATCATTTCAGACTATAAAAAGAAAAAATTTAAGGTATCATGTTTACATTTATTACAAATGAAATCTTTTTTAAAATTCAGTTGACATCTCATTGAACTTTCTAGGTTTTTTTGTTTTGTTTTGTTTTTGTTTTTGAGACAGAGTCTTGCTCTGTTGCCCAGGCTGGAGTGCAGTGGCCGGATCTCAGCTCACTGCAAGCTCCGCCTCCCGGGTTCCCGCCATTCTCCTGGCTCAGCCTCCCGAGTAGCTGGGACTACAGGCTCCCACCACTACGCCCGGCTAAATTTTTTTGTATTTTTTTAGTAGAGACGGGGTTTCACCGTGTTAGCCAGGATGGTCTCAATCTCCTGACCTTGTGATCCACCTGTCTCGGCCTCCCAAAGTGCTGGGATTACAGGCTTGAGCCACCGCGCCCGGCCTGAACTTTCTGTTATAACCCATATTATATTCCCAAATTCATACAAAAAAATCAATTTTTAAAAATGAAAGTTTAGAGAATCAAATCACTTAAATTTTTGAGTTGTCAATACTTGGCCAGACTCTGTAATAGAACACCTAATTCTATAAGAATTTGTATTTCTCTACCCACAAAATTAAAATTGAAATTTTAACTTATATTTCTCCTCAAATGTAAGATTAAAATGAGCACTTCATGCTGTATACATTCTCTAATTAATTTACAATTTTATACACACAGGATAAAAACACTAAAACCTGGATGAGTCAGGAAAAGCCTTTGAAGAGAACACAGAACTTGATACACCCTTATAAAATAGTAACTTAAGGCAGAGAAGATGAAGAACCATCTAAGAGGAAAGAATGGCACAGGCAAAAAAGCTTCAAGGAACACATGTGAAATGTACAATATTGGTTGGTGTGTGTCTCCACTAAATGGTTTAGAAATCATGGAAAGTCGGCCGGGCGCGGTGGCTCAAGCCTGTAATCCCAGCACTTTGGGAGGCCGAGATAGGCGGATCACGAGGTCAGGAGATCGAGACCATCCTGGCTAATACGGTGAAACCCCGTCTCTACTAAAAAATACAAAAAACTAGCCGGGCGAGGTGGCGGGCGCCTGTAGTCCCAGCTACTTGGGAGGCTGAGGCAGGAGAATGGCGTAAACCCGGGAGGCGGAGCTTGCAGTGAGCCGAGATCCGGCCACTGCAATCCAGCCTGGGTGGCAGAGCGAGACTCCGTCTCAAAAAAAAAAAAAAAAAAAAAAAAGAGCCAGGAAAAAAAAAAAAAAAAAAAAAAAAAAAAAAGAAATCATGGAAAGTCAAACTGAATAAAGAAAAAACAAGATTATTCCAGATTGTAGTGAACCATGAAGTTTAGGCAAAGGAGTTCAGACTTGTTTTTTTTGTTTGTTTTTGTTTTTGTTTTACCAATGTAAATTTAAAGAAAATAAAAGAGTGGAGGGATGTTTTAGAGAATTAGGTCTGGCAACAATGTAAAAACTAGAACAGCAGTGAAGAGGGTGAGCAACAGAGGGAGGTGGTAATTAGCAGGGAGAGCCAAAAGAAGACTCAGACAGTGAGGTAGGCACACAGAGATAAGGGCGGTGCGTCTCTGGGGGAGAAAATCATACAAAGGAAGCTTGAGAGTTGAAAGAAAGACACCATAATTAAAGGGTAACCATTCCCAAAGTATTTCACTCTAAGATTCCTTTAAATATTGGATCTGCTTCATAAACGTCCTCATCAAACACAAGTGGTTATTTTCAAAAGGCTAGTGTTTTAAGCTTACCTATCGCTACCATGAGCTTAAAACATCAGGTAGAAGACATCTTAAAGATGTTTTAAAGAAAACAGATCAAGCCAATACGATAATGAGATGATATTTTTTAGCAGCAGCTACCATTTGATGAGGGCTTACTATGTGTCAAACACTGTGCTAGGCCTTCTGCCAACATCATCTTTCCTCCTCACAATTTTGTAGGTATAAATATCGTTAGTTCATTTCCTAAGACTTTATTTTTTTATAGCAGTTTTAGGTTCATAGCAAAATTGAGAGGGAGATACAGATCCCAACCTCCCTACTTCCACACCTACACAGCCTCCTCCATTATCCACATCTCCCATGGGGTGGTGCATTTCTTACAACTGATGAACCTACATTGACCCGTCATTATCACCCAGAGTCCATAGTTCACATTAGGGTTCACTCTTGGTGTTGACATTTTATGTGTCTGGACAAATACATAATGATGTGTATCCACCATTAAACTCAGTCTTACAATTAAATGATCAACTTGAAGAAGGGTACATCTTTAAAACGAGCAGAGCCAAAATTCAAACCCATACTGAATGTGTTGCATAAGATGGAAACATACCTGAATTACCACTTAGAACCTCTGACAAACAGTATGCTTTCAATAAATATATCTCAGTCATCAAAATTATGATATAATTAGGTACCATTTTAACAGAATTGGAGGATTTACACTTTCACTAAAAGTTAAGCAGCTCGGTGGCTCATCCCTATAATCCCAGCACTTTGGGAGGCCGATGTAGGTAGATCATTTGAGGTCAAGAGTTTGAGACCAGCCTGGCCAACATGATGAAACCCATCTGTACTAAAAATATAAAAATTAGCTGGGCGTGGCAGTGTGCACCTGTAGTCCTAGCTACTTGGAAGGCTGAGCCAGGAGAATTGCTTGAACCCAGGAGGCGGAGGCTGCTGTGAGCCAAGATTGTGCCATTGCACTCCAGCCCAGGCAACAGAGCAAGACTCCATGTTAAAAAAAAAATAAAAAATAAAAAATAAAAAAAAGCTAAGCAGCTCAAGCGCCTTCAAAACAAACTTTATCTTGGGATTCAGAAAAGTATTTTGGCTATTTGAGAATTGTATCTTTTTACTATAAACAAAACTTATTTCTCAAATTTATATAATTAGTCATTTAAAAAAGGAAATCATTGAACAAGACTGCAAAACAATTCTCAAAAACACTTATTTTCAAATTATAATATTCAATAAGAAGCAATTTATGGCCAGGCGTGGTGGCTCATGCCTGTAATCCCAACACTTTGGGAGACTGAGGAGGGTCGATCACGAGGTCAGGAGTTCGAGACCAGCCTGACCAACATGGTGAAACCCCGTGTCTACTAAAAATACAAAAATTAGCTGGGCGTGAGGATGCATGCCTGTAATCCCAACTACTGAGGAGGCTGAGGCAGACAGGCAGAGGTTGCAGTGAGCTGAGATTGTGCCACTGCACTCCAGCCTGCGCAACAAAGATAGACTGTCTCAAAAAAAAAAAAAAAAAAAGCAATTTCTTCTGAAGTATCAAATAGTCAGTTGAAAAAGTCATCTGTATTGAAAAGTTTAAAAACATAAAACACACAAATAAAACCACCTTTTCAAAAAAGAGACACAGGCATTGCTCTGTTATTAATACTGTTATTATCTGAAAATCTGGTTTTTACTTAAAAGGAGCAGGGACTATGAGATAAGGAAATAGGGTGATAAGAAACAAAATGAAGGAGACAAAAGATAAATTATTATTTCTTAATAAAAGTCAACTTAGTTTATGTGTTTTCTACATGGGTATCTATTTTAAATGTATCTACTAACTTAAAATGTTCGTTCTAGAGTCAATTAATATTGGTAGAATATTTACTATGTATAGGCACAGATTTAAGAATTTTACATGCTTCAACTCCTTTATCCTATAGCTGATCTATATGGTCTCTAACCTTGAAAACAGAGTCAATAATTTTGAAACCTAAACATCTAAAAGGCCTCTGGGGCCTGACCAGGAATTCTGGAACAAGAGTCATCTGTCACTGAGGCACAGCATGATGTGTGTAAACCTTTAAAACCATAAAGGGCAAAATAAATGTTTCCAGGTCACATCTTACTATGTGGTTCTGTTCTAATGATGTCTCTGTTTAGTGTTATTGTGTGATTTGATGACAGGATAATAGAGTTACATACAATAATCATTTTCAATAAGGTCCATGAACACCAGCATGATCTGACAGCAATGTGGACCACACTGAAACGTCAATGCATTCCTCTGATGCAGCTGGGCCCCAGGCACTCAGCACTCTGGCCCTTCCCTCAACCACGAAGGTTCTCCGGCTCCTCTCCCATCTTTGCTCAAAAGTCACCTTAATGAGGATTACCGGGCCTCCTGAAAATTATAACCCACTCTCTCTCCTAGATGTCCGTTAGCCTGTTTTATTTGTTCTATAGCACTAATTGCCTTATAGCCCACTATAATATTGACTTTTTGTTACTGCAGTGTTTTTTTCTTTTCTTTTTTTTTTTTTTTTTTTTTTGAGATAGAATCTTGCTCTCTTGCCCAGGATGGAGTGCAGTAGCGTGATCTTGGCTCATTGCAGCCTCCGCCTCCCGGGTTCAAGCAATTCTCCTGCCTCAGCCTTCCGAGTAGCTGGGACTACAGGTGCGCACCATCACGCCTGGCTAATTTTTGTACTTTTAGTAGAGACGGGGTTTCACCATGTTGGCCACAATAGTCTTGACCTCCTGACCTTGTGATCTACTCACCTCAGCCTCCCAAAGTGCTGGCATTACAGGTGTCAGCCACCCCGCCTGGCCTGTAGTTTTTCTGTCTGCCCCTACAAACATCACCAGAGCAGGAATTTTGGTCTTTTTGTTCACTGAAGGACCTGAAGAATTTAAAAGGTGTCTGGCAGAAAATAAGTGCTCAATACATACATTTGTTAAAAATGTTTTAAATGAATGAGCGTATGATATAATCAGCAAAAAGATAAACCTAGAGCCAACATTTCTTTATAGTCTTTCAGGTGGGTGGGAGAAAAACTTGAATACAAGCAGTTACCATAGAATCTTAATACAAGTTATCAAGAACCTACAAATTTCCTCTCGTCATATAATTACAGAAATACAGCAGCTTTTCCAATGCATCTTTCTTACGCAAGCATCTTCCAACTCAGTAATTCCAGAAACATCTTAACATTCTCAACATACCACACAAATCCCTTGTTACATACCACATAAATCCCTTGTTATAGGTTTTCAATACGGAATTATAAGAAAGATAAATACACCAATATTTTTAACCCCTAACTCCAAAGAACCTATTATAAGGATTAGAAATAGCATATTGAAAATACTCAGTATATACAGGTACTTGAATTAAAAATTCTTGTCAACCAGCCACTTGGGAGGCTGAGGTGGGAGGATTATATGAGCCTGGGAGGCAGAGGTTGCTACAGATTGCACCACTGCATTCCAGCCTGGGAGGCAGAGCAAGACCCTGTCTCGAGGAGAAAAAAAAAAAATTCTTATCAATACTTCATGGAAATGTGATAGAATAAATCAGTGACTATCCATAAGGAAGAAGTAGGAAAATACAACTCCCTCAATATAATCTGCCAATCTGGAATTGTTTAAGTTCTACCTAAATCAGCAACTCCTGAGGGTAAGGAGTGAGGGGTAACTGATTAAAAAGCTAAATTCATTAATTCAAAAAAAAATTTGAGTGTGTACTTACAAATGCTAGGGTCTGTCCTCCATTCTGGGTTTACAGTAATGAGCGAATGAAACATGACTCTGCTCTCCTGCAGCTTACAACCCAGTAAGAAAACATTTCTCTACTTTTACACAATCACACAGTCCCAAGAGGGAGGAAACACTGGTGTATTCAAATAAGAACGGTTTGAGCCCATTAAGAATTTTAATTAAAATGCCACACACTACTGCCCGAAATAAATGAATTATGAGAGGAGAGTACTTTAATGTGAATGTTTTTCTTCATGTGTCAAAATTGTGATTCCCAGTTTAACAAACATCTGTGATGGACAGTAAAACCTTGGTCGTCATTTGCATCCACTAGGATACAGCATCCAACTCTCAGTTTCTCCTTCTGTACGACTCTCTCAAAAATAGTGAATCACCAAAGGACCAGCATTGGTTACCAAAATGAATATATTTTGTTCTGTAGTTTCCTGTCCTGGGGGCAAAAATACAAAACAAAACAAAAAATGGAGCAATGTACAGCACAAAATACTCAACTGGAGGCATCATGCCAAGAAAGCAACAGAAAGTTTTATACTTAAGCCAAAGACTCCTGGGTTCCTTTCAAAATTTTAAATCGTGACAATTATCTTGATATTTCTTGATGAATCAGATCTGTCTACAGAACAAAAGCTTGCTCGGGAGTTTTGTGTACTTTGAGGAATAATTATTTCCTAAGCTTATTCACGTTTTTAAGAAAGCAGCTTACAGACAGATTTAGAAGCCGGTATGCTTGAGAGAAAACATTTGTAATCAGTCAACCTACAGAGGCATTTTGCTTGAAATGTCAATTGAAAACAATTTTGTGTGGAAAAAGAACTTAAAAATTGATCCCATCAAAAAATATTTCTCTTTTTTTTTTTTTTTTTTTTTTTTTT
>NW_016813861.1:1745423-1751442 GCF_001698545.2 Rhinopithecus bieti | reverse complement strand
TTTTTTTTTTTTTTTTTTTTTTTTTTTTGAAACGGAGACTCGCTCTGTAGCCCAGGCTGGAGTGTAATGGCATAATCTCACCTCACTGCAACCTCCACCTCGGGGTTCAAGTGATTCTCCTGCCTCCGCCTTCCAAGTAGCTGGGATTACAGGTACACGCCATGCCCACCTAATTTTAGTATTTTCACTACAGATGGGGTTTCACCATGTTGGCAAGGCTGGTCTCAAACTCCTGACCTCATCAAATGATCCACCTGCCTCGGCCTCCCAAAATGCTGGGGATTACAAGCATGAGCCACCGCACCAGTGTCTAATTTTCTTACACACATTTCTACGTCAACTTTGTAGTTTAAATTGTTGCCAAATTTTTCAAAGTCACAGCTACTTTTAATGAGTTATGGTATGGAAGCTTGCATTTAATTATAACAGCATTGTGTGACATTCAAATCTCTTCAATTTCATTGTTTCCTTCCCTCTTGGTGTAACTATATTATTAAATAGCACATAATACATTGATGAACCTATTTTTATAGCTGATTAGCAAAATGTATATTTTACCTTTCCAGACCGTACACACAGTTGCTAAGCAGTTATTAAAATGCATCTATCAATAAACATCCACGTAGGAGTGTTTTCACTTATCTACTGCTGCATAACAAACCACTCTAAAACTTAATGGCTTAAAAAAAACAATTGATACTTTTGCTCAAGATTCTGCAATCTAGGCAAGGCTCAGCTGACACCTCCCCAGCCATCATATAAGGCTGCATTTAGCTGACCGAGACCAGGTAGGATACTTGGACAGACAAGCCTCCCTCTCTCCCAGCATGTAGTTCTAGGGCCGCTCTCCATTCATGTGACTGCCCACTAAAATAACTGGACTTCACAGATATAATTGCTGGAACTTCTCAAAACCTAGGCCTGGAACTTGCACAGTATTGATTCTGCTGATTTTATCAGTTAAAGTCTAAGACTTATGCCACACACAGAAGGAAGGGCCTACCCAATGGTGTAAATACTGAAAGCAGTAGTTTTCTTGGAGCCCTCACTGTAACAGATCATAAGGACAATTTATATTCCATCTTCAGAACTTATACTGTATTCCTGGGGGCTAAGAGCATAGAAGAGGCAAGATTTTTTTTTTTTTAATTTCTGGGAAAATACTTGAAAGCAAGGCAATAGATGAGTAGTAGATTGGGGGTGAGGGATGAACATAGTCAACTGTAAAATAGCATATCTGAACAGCATTAGTATAAAAATGTAGACCTTCATATACCTTTTTAATGGAACTTGGTTATTGGTAAAATTAAGAAGGAGTTGTATATAGAGGCTTAGTTATTATTATGCAACACATAATCTTCAAGAAACTGAACAAGGGAGATGATACACCAGGTTTATTACAGGAAAGTGTATACACTACACTTCATTCACTGTTAGTGTCAGGCTAACCAGCAGAATCAGTGGAAAGCCAAGAGCAAGCAATCTTTTAACCTTTCATCCAGAACCTCTCACAGTCAACTAGCCTGGGAGGGTGTCGGCTCTATATACTTCATCTAGTCAGTCTCTCACTGGGAAAGGCAGAGAATACTCTCATTCCATACACCCTTTGTATTCAATAGCTTAACTTCCTCAAGTCAATGAAGCCACTCTGAAACTTGATACTCTATGGATCTTCCTTAAATTGGACCTATATGTAATATATATCTTTATTTCCTTCTATAAAGCCATCCAAAAAAAAAAAAGAAGAAGAAGAACAGCGAATTCTATTTCTTTTTTTCTTTTCTCCACCACCAATACATTTATTTGCAGGAGATGGGGTCAAATCTTACCATGAACTGGGTAGGACTAGAGATGCTGATCTGCCCAACCTCTGGGTACTCACAACTGCACAGGTAACCAGATCCTATATGCGAGGCATCACCATTAAACGGATGAGCATTAGATGAGGAGGACACATTCTAAGTATTCACATGATTTCCCATTCAGAGGAAGGTGCTGCCCTCATTATCAGAAGAATAGTGTTGAGAAAAATGCAGGCAGAGCCTAGCATTTGCCTACCAGCATAGGCCTAGACATGATGGTGGCTGTGTGCCAGGGGATCACACCCTGTTTACAAAGGAGGAGAATGATGCTCCCAGCTGAGTTGCAGGATGGGCGCTGCGCTCACTGGAGGGGTAGATCGGGTGGGGTCTGACCTCATTAGCCTTTCCCTGTCCAACCTGGGCCCCCACAAGCCATTCTCCGGCCCTCTGCACAAGACAGACTCAGCAAATCCATGAGGTATGGGGATTCTGCCAACTCCCCACCTTCCCCCACCTTTCCCAGGTCTGGCAGGTGACCCAATCCACTGGGTGCAGCCTCACCTCCACCCAACTCCACATCTGGATAGACACATGGCAAATATGGAAATTGAAACCCAGCTAGGCTGGAGCACATCTGATTGTTGTTGGGTTGGAGTCGTCTTGCAGGTATCCCGAGATGGTCAGGCCTCACTCACGGTGGCCAGGTTGAGACCGTGTGTTTTAGATGATTCAGGTTACTCCAGGACAAAGCATGATCCTGATGACACCCAGCGTAAAAGCAGGCTGGAGCCTTGGAAGAGCTGGCCCTGCATACTGAGGTACTTCCAGCAGTGAATCCAGGATTTGAACACCAGGGAGTAACAGGGGAGCCCAGCCTGCAGGCCGCAGTTGTTCACAGCCAGGAAGTCGTCAACTAGCAGGAAGGGGTAGGTCAGCATGCTCACTGTGATCCCCATCAAGCCCTTGGTGTGGCTCCGGATGGCCAGGGCCTGGTGGAAGCTGTCATCCACCAGGTAGGCACTGATGAAGTGGGCCAGTAAGTTATAGCCCCACAAGAAAACCACATCACCCAGGAGGTGAGGGATTTATCCAACAAATCCCAGCAGCCCTTCCTCTTTGAAAAGTTTCCCAATGGAGCTCAGCACGCCACTGTACTTGGCTTCCCATCCCACAAACTGGACCATCCAGCGCATTGAGATGACACACAGCGGGTGGGCCAACATGCGGGACATGCACTGCATCATTATCCCATAGGAGGTCTCCCTCACCACTTTCCTCAGGGAAGTCTTCATATCATCCTTGTTGGAAACCTGCTAGATCTCATCTGGAGGGAAAACCTTCTTCATACTACCCAGGTCACAGTAAAGAGGGCATTGGACATCAGCCGAGGCCTCAGGGCTCAGAACAGCCCTATCTTACCATTCACTTGCACATCGTACTTGGCATAGGTGAAGAAGCTTGGCAGATAGAGGACTTTCCTCCCCAGCACGTAAGGCTTTGTGTTTGGGTCTTCCTTAATTAAAGCAAGTTCGTAACAAAGTTGTTCTAAATTACCTCGAATTTTGATAACATGTCATAAAACTCATCTGTTAAGCTTTAATAGCTACACGTGCCAACCAACTTAATGTAATATATAATATTTTTCAAAGAAAAAAACTCACATGTATTACAACTGACCTCTATTGGTATTTCTTCAGTTTACCCTAAATGTTGACAAGTTTTGCCATTTATTATTTAAATTTGGAGAGGACAAATCTTAGGAAAAGCAAAAAGTTTAAGGAACACAAAGAATTCTATTCAAAGAAACTCACAAAATAAATTTTGGAGCACAAACTGTGGTATGACAGTTTTCCTTTGTATTTCTAAACAACCACTAATAAGACTTTCTTTTGCAATATGCAAGCTTCTTTCATCAAGCCAATTGGTTTAATTAGCATTTACATCATTTTAAGTTATGACTCACATTAACAAAATAGAACAGTTGTAGAAACAACGAAACTTTAACGCTCACTCAGACATCACCTAACCCTAACCTTGTCTCTGCTTTCCAGATGTAGCAGCCAGCAGCTTCTTTAGATGAAAGGGGAATGGAAAGGAACGGTTTCCAAGGGGAAGGGGATGAGGGTAATAACATGGATCCAGAGCATATATGCTACCCATATATTCATGTGAAGGATCTCCTGTCTAATAACATGGATCCAGAGCATATATACTATCCATACACTCATGTGAAGGATCTCCTGTCTAATAACATGGATCCAGAGTATATATGCTACCCATATATTCATCTGAAGGATCTCCTGTCTAATAACATTGATCCAGAGCATATATGCTACCTATACACTCATGTGAAGGATCTCCTGTCTAACAACATTGATCCAGAGCATATATGCTACCCATATACTCACGTGAAGGATCTCCTGTCTAGTAACATGGATCCAGAGCATATATACTATCCACACACTCACGTGAAGGATCTCCTGTCTAATAACATGGATCCAGAACATATATACTATCCATACACTCACGTGAAGAATCTCCTGTCTAACAACATGGATCCAGAGCATATATACTACCCATACACTCATGTGAAGGATCTCCTGTCTAATAACATGCATCTGGAGCATATAAGCTACCCATATGCTCATTTGAAGGATCTCCTGTCTGATAACATGGATCCAGAGCATATATACTATCCATATACTCATGTGAAGGATCTCCTGTCTAACAACATTCCAGAAGCTACATGACAGAAATGTCAGTCATCACATTCACCACCAGCAAAGAGCTTAAGGTACTTACATGAGCAAAGTTACGTTGACAGGAGGTGCCCATTGGAAATCACAATAAGTATCAGATACCTCGCTACCACTGAACAAACACAAACGAGATCAACAGAAAATACCATTGCAAAGATATGATTAGACTGAATATGTATAAAATTATTTCACTCTATTTTGGGGTTAAATAATTTTACCTAAATTTAAAGTAACACAGTAACTAGACTCAATGTCAACACTGCTTCTATTTTTTATTAACAATATAGACCATGAAACTGTATCAGAACATTAGTATTCAATAATTTCATGTTCTGGTTGATGTCCTTACAGAACTTGCACTTCATCTTCTTTGCTAGATGAAATAATATTGATTACTTTGTGTTTACCTTTGCTAAAATGTATCAGTAATACCTTATAAAATTTAAATTAAGGTACGGCTGGTCAGGCGCAGTGGCTCATGCCTGTAATCCCAGCACTTTGGGAGGCTGAGGCGGGCAGATCACCTGAGGTCAGGAGTTCGAGACCAGCCTGACCAACATAGAGAACCCCATCTCTACTAAAAATACAAAATTAGCCGGGCGTGGTGGCTCATGCCTGTAATCCCAGCTACTTGGGAGGCTGAGGCAGGAGAATCGCTTGAACCAGGGAGGCAGAGGTTCACCATTACGCTCCAGCCTGGGCAACAAGAGTGAAACTCCATCTCAAAAAAATAAAATAATAAAAAACAAATAAAAATTTTAAAAAATTAAAGTATGGCTATATCACAGAACTTTAAAAGCCAAATTTTTCTAACATTACTTTAAAATCTAGAAAATCTTATTTCCATTCATATCATTTTTTATGAAGATGCAATTACTGAAAAAGAATAATTCAAGTAAGAAAAGTTAGAATTAGTTTAAGTAAAACAAGCAAAAAAGTATATAAGCACTTAGGAAACACACAATGCAAAACAAATTAGTTAGATCATCACTGTTATTCTCCAAGCAACTGAAAATAACTACCTCTAAGAGGGGAGAGACACAAAAGCGCGAATAGAATTTCTAACAGAAAGGCCACTGTTTACCCGTAAGTTTCACACTGTAGAAATATGAACACCTGCCAGATACTTAAATACACCCACATGCAGAATGTTCCATCACTTTTTAAAATTTTAATTACCTCCATTTATTATAATCACCAACAGGTAATTTTCTAAGCAACATAAGATCGGCATTGGGATTGAGGTTAGCTAAATAGTCTAAATTAGTTTAAGCAACTACTTTGGGATAATCAGTTGCATTTGTGCCCACTCACAGGGAGAGGCTGTTGAAAGTCAAGGATTTCCTCTGCATTCTCTTGCCTGCAGAGCTAAACGGTTACCACAGAGTCAAGTTCAGTAACTACACTGGAGCAAGGAAAAATTAAATTGTTCAGTGAAATTAAGTTTAGTGGGGTGTA
>NW_016813861.1:1729118-1744272 GCF_001698545.2 Rhinopithecus bieti | reverse complement strand
TGAAGGATCTCCTGTCTAATAACATGGATCCAGAGCATATATACTATCCATACACTCATGTGAAGGATCTCCTGTCTAATAACATGGATCCAGAGTATATATGCTACCCATATATTCATCTGAAGGATCTCCTGTCTAATAACATTGATCCAGAGCATATATGCTACCTATACACTCATGTGAAGGATCTCCTGTCTAACAACATTGATCCAGAGCATATATGCTACCCATATACTCACGTGAAGGATCTCCTGTCTAGTAACATGGATCCAGAGCATATATACTATCCACACACTCACGTGAAGGATCTCCTGTCTAATAACATGGATCCAGAACATATATACTATCCATACACTCACGTGAAGAATCTCCTGTCTAACAACATGGATCCAGAGCATATATACTACCCATACACTCATGTGAAGGATCTCCTGTCTAATAACATGCATCTGGAGCATATAAGCTACCCATATGCTCATTTGAAGGATCTCCTGTCTGATAACATGGATCCAGAGCATATATACTATCCATATACTCATGTGAAGGATCTCCTGTCTAACAACATTCCAGAAGCTACATGACAGAAATGTCAGTCATCACATTCACCACCAGCAAAGAGCTTAAGGTACTTACATGAGCAAAGTTACGTTGACAGGAGGTGCCCATTGGAAATCACAATAAGTATCAGATACCTCGCTACCACTGAACAAACACAAACGAGATCAACAGAAAATACCATTGCAAAGATATGATTAGACTGAATATGTATAAAATTATTTCACTCTATTTTGGGGTTAAATAATTTTACCTAAATTTAAAGTAACACAGTAACTAGACTCAATGTCAACACTGCTTCTATTTTTTATTAACAATATAGACCATGAAACTGTATCAGAACATTAGTATTCAATAATTTCATGTTCTGGTTGATGTCCTTACAGAACTTGCACTTCATCTTCTTTGCTAGATGAAATAATATTGATTACTTTGTGTTTACCTTTGCTAAAATGTATCAGTAATACCTTATAAAATTTAAATTAAGGTACGGCTGGTCAGGCGCAGTGGCTCATGCCTGTAATCCCAGCACTTTGGGAGGCTGAGGCGGGCAGATCACCTGAGGTCAGGAGTTCGAGACCAGCCTGACCAACATAGAGAACCCCATCTCTACTAAAATACAAAATTAGCCGGGCGTGGTGGCTCATGCCTGTAATCCCAGCTACTTGGGAGGCTGAGGCAGGAGAATCGCTTGAACCAGGGAGGCAGAGGTTCACCATTACGCTCCAGCCTGGGCAACAAGAGTGAAACTCCATCTCAAAAAAATAAAATAATAAAAAACAAATAAAATTTTAAAAAATTAAAGTATGGCTATATCACAGAACTTTAAAAGCCAAATTTTCTAACATTACTTTAAAATCTAGAAAATCTTATTTCCATTCATATCATTTTTTATGAAGATGCAATTACTGAAAAGAATAATTCAAGTAAGAAAAGTTAGAATTAGTTTAAGTAAAACAAGCAAAAAAGTATATAAGCACTTAGGAAACACACAATGCAAAACAAATTAGTTAGATCATCACTGTTATTCTCCAAGCAACTGAAAATAACTACCTCTAAGAGGGGAGAGACACAAAAGCGCGAATAGAATTTCTAACAGAAAGGCCACTGTTTACCCGTAAGTTTCACACTGTAGAAATATGAACACCTGCCAGATACTTAAATACACCCACATGCAGAATGTTCCATCACTTTTAAAATTTTAATTACCTCCATTTATTATAATCACCAACAGGTAATTTTCTAAGCAACATAAGATCGGCATTGGGATTGAGGTTAGCTAAATAGTCTAAATTAGTTTAAGCAACTACTTTGGGATAATCAGTTGCATTTGTGCCCACTCACAGGGAGAGGCTGTTGAAAGTCAAGGATTTCCTCTGCATTCTCTTGCCTGCAGAGCTAAACGGTTACCACAGAGTCAAGTTCAGTAACTACACTGGAGCAAGGAAAAATTAAATTGTTCAGTGAAATTAAGTTTAGTGGGGTGTAACACTTCATTTCTTCATTCTGCACTCAAGACAATTTGACTTTCCACACCTATTATATTTCCAAGTCCAACTAGGTGACATGTATTTCTAAGCATTTAAGTTCCCCTTAAAAAGCCTCAGTCTTGGCAAGGCACGGTGGCTCACACCTGTAATCCCAGCACTTTGGGAGGCCGGGGAGGGAGAATCACGAGGTCAAGAGATCAAGACCATCCTGGCCAACATGGTGAAACCCCGTCTCTACTAAAAATACAAAAATTAGCCGGGCATGGTGGTGCATACCTGTAGTCCCAGCTACGTGGGTGGCTGAGACAGGAGAATCACTTGAACCCAGGAGGCAGAGGTTGCAGTGAGCTGAGATGCTGAGATGGCACCACCACACTCCAGCCTGGCAACAGAGTAAGACTCCGTCTCAACAACAACAACAAAAAAAAAAAGCCTTAGTCTTTAACCCTTCACAAAGTATTGTTATGATTGGCAACTTATTTTCTGAAATGTCACAATCAAGTATGAAACTGTTGCCTCAGGCAGGGCAGAAATAAACTGTGCTTTGAATAAACGTTTAAAGCTTAGATTCTCCATACCAGCATTCCTTAGCTCAGAGGTATTTCACATCACAACACAGTATGCATATTATATGTGCATATATATGTACCTAGAAACCCATATTCAAAACACAAATACATATGAAATGTTTCACGAAACATGTCTTACCCTTACTGTATGATACGCTCTGATATTTTATATTCTATTTCTTTGTTTACATTGCTCATTGGCCCTAATTTGATTTCACCAACCCAGCGATGCAGTAGCAACCACAGTTTGGAAAACTATAGCTCCCTCTGCAAATACCAATTCAAAGTTCTTCATAAAATTCATTCCTGCATTCCTGCCAATCAGGATTAGTGTGACACTCTGTGCAGATGGGACTGAAAAGACACTCCAAAGAGGTGACTGATTTGTAAATGAGTCTGTTTTTGAAACATGAATGAAATACGCAGCAGAGAATCCAGAGCAGACGAGCACTAACTGCACATCTAAGAGTAAATTAGTCATTTATCATTAAACTGAAAGTACTCTGACGCAGACTTTTTCTGGACAGGAAAATGGAAATTTAAACAAGACTTTATTTTTTCTTAATATGCTTGCAAAAAAAAATTAACTGATACTATCAAGTGTTGAAAAGGATGTGGGAAAATGTGTACGCTATTATTAGGGCTGCAATTTTGTACAGCCTTTTTGGAGAGTGATTTGAGAGCATCATTAAATTTTAAACATGCATATCCTTTGACCCAGCAATTCTTCTAGTTTGTGCTATGCTCTTGTACATGCAATCCAATAGATGTGTAAAGACACTGGCCATTGATAAGAAAATACTTATGGCACAATCACATTTTTAAAATTATTTTAATTTTTTAAAAGAAATATTAAGAACAGCAGGTATTTCCATATCATTCTCTCTTTTTTTTAAGGTGACCAATTCAGTTTCTTTTCAGTACACATTGTTTCTCAATGAGATGTTATTAATATTCTGGGCCAACTATCTCTCCATAATTTTTTATTTTTTAAATACCCAGGTAAGGGTGGCACCACCAGCCTTGACTGAAAAATAAAACAAAACAAAAAACCACTATTCCATGTATACTGAAGAGAAAAAAAAAATTTTAAGCTGTTATAAGGTGGCGAAAAGCCAGTTGCAGAACAATACATATAGTATGAGTCTAATTATGTGAAAAGAAATCACCCACGCTCTGAGGAGTGTGCACATGAATGAGTCGGAGGATGTGTGAAAAGAGATTGACAGTGTCTGCTCTATGAGCTTTGATTTTTAAGAATTTATTTCCATACTGGTGAATAATTTGAATAGGTTACAATATTTTATTTGGGGAAACTAAAATCCATAACATATTCACCCAATGTAAGTGGCTATTTTAAGCACTGGGAGTTGGCAGAGCTCTAAAACAAGGAGGGAAAGAGACTAAGAGGAATTAACATATTCTAATGACATCCTTGACTCATAAAGTCCCTTTTCCTTCCTCACTAAAGTGACAAGATCTTTCTGTAATATAGTGAGGTTCATAAAAATACAATTGAAAACATGGAAATTAAACAATAACACTACCTCTGTTTTATGTCCTCACTGTCACCCTCTTCCCGCAGGACTTTTAGAAATGTTTCCTCTAACCTCCACATCTAGCTTGTATTTCATGCTTCCCTTCATTGTAGTTACCAATTGCTCTCCCGCTTGGCCCAGGAGATTAGAAGTTCTTTGAGATCAGAGGATATTTCTTATCATTGTCATCCACTGATCTCTTGCTGTCCATTCTCCCTAGAAAAGTAGCTGCTTAGTAAGAGGCTATGGAATGATGTTTTAAAAATCCGTGAAACAGACACCTAACTTGTTATGACTTTTAACTAGTTTACAACACTAAGATGAGTCAGAGAAAAATGGATCACATTCAACAGCAACAGTTGAAAACAAAATTACAATTGTCCTTTACTTGCTAATACAATGAGTACTAAGTTTATTTTCCTAACTTTGAAACTAAAAAAAATTTAAGCAAAGCCACATGAAGTACTACCACTTCAATGGGAGCAATTATTTCAAGGATTATAGCCAAATAAAATCAACAAAATAATAACAGCATACCGTGGAATATACTGTTGTGCCAATCCAGTACCCGTTGCCCTCTCTTATTAATACAAAACCAATTACTTTCTAGGCCAGCCGTATGCCCTGATAAAAACACAAGACACCCCCAGGCAGCTGGAAGTTGACATACATAGTTTCAATGTGATGAAAGCAGAAGTCACCGGAAAGAGCTTACCTGCCCCAAAAAACCTCATTCAGAGAAAGCCCTCCCTCTTTCCTCTTCTTTCTGCCTTCCATGAGTCCTGGAGATGCAGCAGGCAACTCGTGACTCTGAGGAGAAACCCATGTGACAAAGACACAAACTCTGGATCTAAAATGCTTAAGCACTGGTCCTCGATGAAAGGAATGGCTTCTTCTGGTATCTTTACAAAGAAGAATCTTTGGCACTGTGTTTCTAATGTCACCCAAGGCCTCTGATAATTTGCTTATAAAACTTTTCTGAAAACTTATGAGTTTCTTTTACAAAGTTATAGAACAGCTCAATAAAATGTGAATTACAAATGCATTAACTCCAGTTTTATAAAATCTGGTTTTTCAACAGAACAAAATCTGTGTTGATTTTTCAGGTGCCTCGGTATGGGAACCTTCCTAAGATGTTGTTTAGGCTGTAAATCATGCAGCCTTCTCAGAGCAATGCATTTGTGTGATTGCCCAATTATGCATGAATACACTTAGCATGGAAATCCACTTCAAATTGCAGCACCTATGAGTTGAAATGTGCATCTGTATTTGATGGGGTGGAGGATAGTGAAGACAGATTACAGCGATAATATGTCAGGTTTAACTCTTCTATAAATGAGATTGGATTACTGCAGCTGATAAAAATGTAAATGAGTAATTAAAACATGGTGTGTAAAGAAACATAAGTTTTCTTTGTGGTTGTCCTCGTAGGATAATTTGTGGTGTTGAGAACCTGCCTCGGGTTTCTTAATAATGTTTTCCTAGCTGGCTAATTAGGATGTACTATTGATATGATCCAAAAAAGCATTCAGCTTCAAAAGAAGCTGCTAAAAAAGGGAAGCCTAAGTATATCAAAGCCTGGAGATGGAATGTCAATTTTATTTAGGGGTCAACTGCAAACGCGAATCCTCAGTGTGCCTGTGTCTTATCACCTCATTACACATTAGCAACTTTCATTTCTCCCTTCTCATTCATATGTGGATTTATTATCTAGATCACAGCTTCCATTTCCCCATAATATTCTAGAAGCTCTTAAGTCTCAGTAACAAGATCAATGAAAAGTGTGGTGCTAATTTTTCCCCATAGATAACATATCATTAGGAATGCTTTCACCTGCAACAACAACAACAAAAACCCTGCATTGGGGTAAACAGACATTTTTCTTCCTCATGTAACAGAACGTCCAGTCTGCAGTCAGTCCATCCATCCAGGATTAGTGCAGTTGCTCAACAACGTCATTCAGGACCTGGCCCCTCCTATTTTAGAAGATCCACAGTTCCCGGCAGGCTGTCAGCCCTAAAGCCAATGCTTTTTCTTTTAAATAGAATGATCAAACATGAAAACATTTATATTTCATTTCTCATAGATTTACCTTTTATTACACTTGTTAACACAGCAAAGAGAGGGAAGCAACTGATTCACCTTGTCTATATGAAACACTTCAATTTGTTGGAAGTTGGGTGCTTCTACAATATCCCTGAACTATTTGAAAAATGAACTAAATATGGGTAAGAAAAAAGAGTCTACAAATAATTTCAATAAGAAAACAACTGCCAAAAAAAGTTTTAAGATACAAATATAAGATTTAATATTTTAAAACATTAAAAGAAAAAAAACTCCTGAACATATGTTCTTGTTTATGAAAGAACAAAATAATAAAACTAATGATGAGGAAACTGTAAAACTATCTTGGCAGAAACCTTTTGCTATCTACAGCCGTCTCCTAAAAGTGAAGTCTCTAGCTGTAATTGAGTTCTATTACGGTCCATAAGTGAGGCTATAGGAGTCTCTCTAACTCTCCACCTCCTCCACTGCCCTCAGATTTACTGAGGTATAACTGACAAATAAAAATTGTATATATTTAAGGTGTATGAATGATTTGATATACATTCTGAGATGATTCTCTTAACAAATTTCATACATTATCACGTATCACCAGGCTGTATGTTAGATCCCCCAGAATGTATTCCTCCTGCAGAACTGAAACTGTATACCCTTTGACCAACATCTCCAATTTCTCCACCTCCCACTCCAGCCCCTGGTAACACCATTGTACTCTCTGTAGAAGTGCAACTTTTTAAAAATTCCACTTATAAGTGATATCATGCAGTATTTGACTCCATGTCTAGCTGACTTCACTTTGCATAACATCCTCTCCAGCCTCATCCATATTGTAGCAAATAGTTGGCTTTCCTTATTTTTAAGGCTGGATAATATTCCATTATAAATAAACACCACATTTTCTTTATTCATGCATCCACTGAAAGACACAAGTTGCTCCCATACCTTGGTATTGCAAATAATGCTGTAATGAACATGGGAGTGCAAGTATCTCTTTGATGTGGTGATTTTCTTCATTTCCTTTGGATATATAACCAGTAGTGGGATTGCTGGGTCCATAAATGAGACCATCCAAACCCTTCTAATTTTAAATTGAGATTAAAGGATTTGTAAATAACTTAACAAAATCCACCCTGATGACCAAAGGAATTTCTTGGAGCTAGTGGGAAGGAGATGGACTTTTCTTACGTTTTGTTTCTTTTAAATTTATAGTTGTACCCCTGTTTCCCCCATACCTATTATGTCTACAGCCTGGTAAAGTGACCTGTACTCACACCAAGACAGGGCTGGACACCAACCAAACACTGACATACACTGACAAAGGGCAAGGGAATAAGGAAGTTACTATGCATAACATGCCTGAGATGTGGACTATAATTCTTTTTTTTTTTCTTTTTTTGAGACAGAGTCTTGCTCTGTCACCCACGCTGGAGTGTAGTGGCACAATCTCGGCTCACTGCAACCTCCATTTCCCGGGTTCAAGTGATTCTCCTTGCCTCAGCCTCCTGAGTCGCTGGAATTACAGGCACCTACCACCATATCCGGCTAATTTTTGTATTTTTAGTAAAGATGGGGTTTCACCATGTTGGCCAGGCTGGCCTCAAGCTCCTGACCTCAGGTGATCCGCCCGCCTCAGCCTCCCGAAAGTGCTGAGATTACAGGTGTGAGCCATGGTGCCCAGCCTAGACTGTAATTCTTAATGTTTGTAAAAATCACCCTCACACTCCTCTTGGCTACTACTGAACATATTTTAAATTTTAAGATATTTCTGAGTGTCAGCTGTGAAGGAGAATTAATATTTCTCCACAACCAAAGAACAGCCAAGAAAACACTGGGCACCTCCTGCCAAGTTACGCATCTGGGGTTAAAAGAATGATGCTCTAACACCTAATAATTGACTCTTTGGGGATGGAAGAGCACAGGAATTATAAAAATACCCAGTGGTAAAAATACTTCCTGACATTTTGCTTATTACACTAATTGAATATAATCTAAGTCTAGCAACTAACATAATGAGCTAATTAAGAGTTATTTTTCCTACCACATCTACCACATCTTTTTTTTTTTTTTTTTTTGAGATGGAGTCTCGTTCTGTCATCCAGGCTGGAGTACAGTAGAGCAATCTCAGCTCATTGCAATCTCCACCTCCCGGGTTCAAGCAAATCTCACTTCAGTCTCCTGAGTAATTGGGATTACAGGCATGCACCACCACGACTGACTAATTTTTGTATTTTTTGGCAGAGATGGGGTTTCACCATGTTGGCCAGGCTGGTCTCAAACTCCTGACCTCAAATGATCTATCTGCCTTGCCTCCCAACATACTGGGATTACAGGCGTGAGCCATTCCTACAACATCTTTTCTAAAACACCTGCATGATGTCCTTTCTTCAAAACACCTCACATTCCTCTTACTCTGTGGCTGATTCAAAACACTGCATCTCTGAAGACCCATGAGCTCCGGTGGCTGAACCTAGCAGTTTTAACTCCAGCTAGCAGGAGGAAATACACCTACATAGTTCCTTTTCTGCAGTAGCATACCCAGTATCAGCTCTGTGCTTTTAAATCCTTTATTCATTTTGTATACTTCCTCTACTTAATTGAGCTGCGTTGGAACATCTAAGGTGTCAGTGATCTATAACTCAAATCTAAGGTTGACATATGTCTCAGTACTTCCACTTGAATACTTAAGGAATCAAACTCAGACTTAATTACACAGAACCATTCATATAGTAAAAGTACTCCTCCCTTGAAATCTGGGAGAGAAAAATATAGACCTCGACCAAAGACACAGAAAGCAGTATTTATTCCATCCCCTATACCTCCTTAATTTAACAGCAGTAAAGAGAGATAAGAAATACCACCACCATGGCTGAGGCAGAAGAATGGCGTGAACCTGGGAGGCAGAGCTTGCAGTGAGCCAAGATCGTGCCACTGCACTCCAGCCTGGGCAACGGACCAAGACTCCGTTTCAACAAAAAAAAGAAATACCACCACCAGCCTGGGTGTGGTGGCTCACACTTATAATCCCAGCATTTTGGGAGGCCCAGGCAGGTGGATCACTTGAGCCCAGCGGTTTGAGACCAGCCTAGGCAACACCACCACACCCAGCTGATTTTTCTATTTTTAGTAATACCCTGTCTCTACAAAAAAAATACAAAAATTGGCCGGGCACAGTGGCTCATGCCTGTAATCCCAGCACTTTGGGAGGCCGAGGCTGGTGGACCATGAGGTCAGGAGTTCAAGACCAGCCTGGTCAACACAGTGAAATCCCATCTCTACTAAAAATACAAAAATTAGCTGGGCGCGGTGGTGCACACCTGTAGTCCCAGCTGGGACTGGGGCTAGTCCTTTGGTCTTACATACCATATTATGGCTTCTTTAAAGAAGATTCATACATAATTTGATATACATTCTGAGGTGATTACCACAATCAAGCTAATTAACATATCCAACACCTCCCATAGTTACTTTTTTTGTGTATGTGTGTGGTGGAAATACTTCAGATGTATTCTCTTAACAAACTTCATACATTATCACGTATAGTTACCAGGCTGTATGTTAGATCCCCCAGAATGTATTCCTCCTGCAGAACTGAAACTGTATACCCTTTGACTAACATCTCCTATTTCTCCCACCTCCCACTCCAGTCCCTGGTAACACCATTGTACTCTCTGTAGAAGTTCAACTTTTAAAAAATTAGCCAAGCAAGGTAGTGGATGCCTGTGATTCCAGCTACTCAGGAGGCTGAGGCAGGAGAATCACTGGAACCCGGGAGGCGGAGGTTGCAGTGAGCCGAGATCATGCCATTCCACTCTAGCCAGTGCAAGCTTCCATCTCAAAAAAAAAAAAAAAAGATTACCTGGGCATGGTGGCCCACACGTGTTGTCCCAGGTACTCAGGAGGCTGAGGTGAGAGGATCACTTGAGCCCAGGAAGTCGAAGCTACAGTGAGCCATGATTGTGCCACTGCCCTCCAGACTAAGCGACAGAGTAAGACCTTGTCTCAAATAAAAAAATAAAGAAAGAAAGACACAACAACTAATTATGTTAAAGCATGTCTTCATTAAATAGAGAATGAAGTAAATCTAAGTAGGAAAAAGATTAGTAATTTCAGCTTGGGACAGGCAGGTGGCTCATGCCTGTTATCCTAGCACTTTGAGAGGGTGAGGTGGGAAGACTGCTTGATTGAGTCCAAGAATTCGAGACTCTGTCTCTACAAAAAATTAGAAAATAATTAGCCAGAAGTGGTGGCACACACCTGTAGCCTCAGCTACTTGAGAGGCTGAGGTAGAAGGATCACTTGAACCCAGAAGTTTGAGGCTGCAGTGATATGATTGCACCACTGCACTACAGCCTGGACAACAAATGGAGACCCATCTCTAAAAAATAATAATAACAAATAATTTCAGTTAGAAACAAATTCTAGAATAAGCTTTTTTTCAGAAAAAAAAAAAATCTTAGAATAATCCTTTGCCCTAGTTATCTTTACAAACAAACAAACAAACAAAAAAGAATAAGCACCATAGCCTTCACAGATTCCTTTCTGATCTAAAAGATTCCTGGATTATTATTAAATAACATTACAAGTATAGTTTAACCATAATCCATGAGAAAAATCCAATGAACCTATAATATTACTCTTTTAACATTTCTTCTCAGAGGCACATTAAGGTACAAACTAAAAGGTTAGGATCCTGGTCCTTGGGAAGCCATTATTTTTGATAGTTGTATTACTTGTTTTAGTTTGCAATTGTATGGCAATAAATATAACAGGATTGAATGTACAATACTATATCCCCCAAAGGCTGGGACTGGGGCTAGTCCTTTGGTCTTGCATACCATATTATGGCTCCTTTAAAGAAGATTCATAGCCATTTGACTCGCCTCCTCCTATGTTTTCTCATTTCAAACAAACAAGTGAGTCATTCACAAATGCTGCAAGACTGGCTACTCATATTTTGGATGCTTGAGTATTTTGTTCAAACAAGCACAGATATATGATGACTATTAATTTATCCTGGTAAATTCACGAATAGGCTTGACAGGTTGAACAAGATCTGACACAGAATATTCAAGACTTAGGGGAAAAAACCTGTCTCAGAAGAAAAAAAAAATCAGTCATGTACCTATACCTGTTGTAAGAACACACTTCAACTCTCATACACTGCTGGAATTGATGTATATTGGTAAAACATTTCTGGAGGCCACTTACATAACAAATAGCAAAAATCTCCTTTAAAAAAAAATGGTTACCTGTGACCCAGGAACTCTACTTTTAACAACCTATTTTCAGGAAAAAATAGCCAAGTACACAAAGCTACATGTGCAAATATGTTCACCAAACTCATAGCAAAAAAAAAAGAAATATTAAATGTCTAATAATCAGATATTTGTCAAATAATATATATTTCCCTGCAGTGGAATACGATGCAGGTATTAAAAATAATGTATAGTTAGTAACAGCAAAAGATGTTACGACATTTACTTGAAAAAAGTAACAAAACAGCATATATGGTATGCTATCACTGTATATGTCCGTGTATATTAAAAATTCTAGGCCAGGTGTGGTGGCTCACACCTGTAATCCCAGCACTTTGGGAGGCCGAGGCAGGCAGATCACCTGAGATCAGGAGTTCGAGTCCAGCCTGATCAACATGGAGAAACCCCATCTCTACTAAAAATACAACCAAGCCTGGTATCGCACACCTGTAACCCCAGCTATGCGGGAGACTGAGGCAGGAGAATCGCTCCAACCTGGGAGGCAGAGATTGTGGTGAACCGAGATCACGCAACTGCACTCCAGCCTGGGCAACAAGAGCAAAACTCCGTAAAAAAAAAAAAAATTCTAGGCCGAGCACGGTGACTCACGCCTGCAATCTCAGCACTGTGGAAGGCTGAGGCGGGTGGATCACCTGAGATCAGAAGTTTGAGACCAGCCTGGTCAACATGGTGAAACCCCGTCTCTACTAAAAAATACAAAAATTAGCCAGGCATGGTGGTGCGTGCCTGCAGTCCCAGCTACTCAGGAGGCCAAGGCAGGAGAATTACTTGAATCTGGGAGGCGGAGGTTGCAGTGAGCCGAGATTGCACCACTGCACTCCAGCCTGGGTGACAGAGCAAGACTCTGTCTCAAAGAAAAAAAGAATTCTAGGAAAATCTACACAAAAAATGTTCATAAGTAACCATGGGCAATGAGGTTACAAGCATTTATTTGTCCTTCTTGATACTTCTGTGTCTTCCTGAAAATGTCTCTGAAATATTTTAAAGTCTGACTTTATCTGGCCATCACTGGGCAAAGTCAAGTCTGGATAAAGATTGACAATTTGAAAAACAAATGCGGATTAGATAATGGTCACTGTGGTGTTCCAGAGATCACCACAATACATTTCACCCCTACATTCCAGGGGAAGATCCAGAAGATATTCACAATGTGCTTGCCAACCTCTCCTGGCTTTTTGGTCACATTTACTTTATATTTTAATGTTTCTCCTTTTAATTTCTTTCCTAGAATCATACTTAAGAGTCAGATCAGAGCTAATCTTTCACTCAATAGACACACTGTGACAAATTCTTACATGCCAAGTAGGCTGGGTACCCAAGCCACACAAGCTAGTAGGAGCAGCTCCTAGTCTGCAAGAAGTTCACAGATTAGCTTTAGGGAAAAAGCACATATGCCAAGAATTACAATAATATAATGGCACAAGAAAGGTACACACAGACCAGTTACTGAGCAAAAGGAAAATCAGATAACTGCCTGGAGAGAGGAATTGTCTGTCAAAGGATTCAAAGAATCAGGGATGGAGCTAAAGAACAAGCTCAATAAATAGAAAACACAACTTTGACTCTAGCTATGTGAAAATCTGTATTTGTCAAGGTCTTCCGGAGAAACAGAACCAATATGACACAAATTAACAGATAGATATAGGCAAACATATAGATCAATCTATAGCTCTACTTTTTTTTTTTTTTTGAGACGGAGTCTGTGGCTCTGTTGCCCAGGCTGGAGTGCAGTGGCCGGATCTCAGCTCACTGCAAGCTCCGCCTCCCAGGTTCACGCCATTCTCCTGCCTCAGCCTCCAGAGTAGCTGGGACTACAGACTCCCGCCACCTCGCCCGTCTAGTTTTTTTTTTGTATTTTTTAGTAGAGACGGGGTTTCACCGTGTTAGCCAGGATGGTCTCGATCTCCTGACCTCATGATCCACCCATCTTGGCTTCCCAAAGTGCTGGGATTACAGGCTTGAGCCACCGCGCCCGGCCAGCTCTACCTTTATCTACTGATCAGCCTGGAAAAAGAAAGATTTATTTTTAAAATTGGCTCATGCAATTGTAGGAGCTGGCTAATCTGAAATCTGCAAAGCAGGCCAGCAGGCTGGAGCCCCAGGAAAGAGTTGATGTTGTCGCACCAGTCAGAAGGCAGTCTGGAGACAGAATTTCTCCCTGGGGTCAGGGTGTGGAGAAACTTAGCTTTTTATCTTAAGACATTCAACTGATTGGATGAGGCCCACCCAGCTTTACTCAAAGTCTACTGATTTAAATGTTAATCACAACCGGAAAAAAAACTTGCTTCGCATCAACATCTAATCTGATGTTTGACCAAACATCTGGGCACTATAGCCTAGCAAGGAGACACATCATATTAACCATCACCTAAGCCAAGTCAGAAAAGTGAAGTAAGAGACAGACGCAATAAAATTAGGAGTTATTTTGTCTATTTTCCATCTTCCCTTCTTTCACCCAAATTCAGCATTAATTTCTCAGTTTTTATTTCTATTTCTAGTAACACGTGGCTTATATGCTATGTCATAACACAGATCAACTTAACTTTCCAATAACTCTGATTCTAATTCTTTGCCATTTTTCACTTCTGTGGCTCAACCATCTTCAACCACACAGACTAAACTCAAAATCTGTTTCAAAATATTCATATTGCCAACATCCTACTGAATATCCCCTGGAAGCTTAACATCTGTGAGTCTAAAAGCTAACAAAATTGTCGGACAAAACCAGTTCCTTCTTCCCAACTTTACAACTTCCATGGTTCGCCTCGTCTTCATAGAGGCCACCTACTCTCCAGGCCTGCTCAGCACCTTTGATTCAGCCTGTCCTTTGCACTTTACCGGCAATGCCCATCACACTGCTTGACTCACAGTGCTGCTCGGCAAGTTGACTGGATGGATGGATGAATGAATGAATGAATGAATGAATGCTGAACACAACAGCTTGTCAACTGTGGTAAATTCTATTCCAAATTATTAATACTAATTCCCTTTTTTTCCATTATTACTACACAAATATAAGCCAGACCACTTTCATCATATCGTGATTTAACTTCTGTCTCAGTTTTCTATTGCATCCTAGACATTACTAACACTTAATCTTTCTAATTAGAGCTATAATCCTATCACCCCTCTAATTAAAATAAAAAACAAACAAACAAAAAAAAAACCTTTATTTTCTCACTGATTTAACCACAAGCTTTACTCCCTAATGGTTAAGTTTCTCCCCAGTTTAAGCCCCAGGCTCTCTCTGTAGTTAACCCCACTATTCAGTCATACACTGTGTCTACCGAGAATAAAATTATCCATAAGACCATGCTAGCTCTTGAGGTGCTCAATCCATAAGGACACACACAGTAAAGAAAGAACTGGACAGGCGCAGTGGTGCCTGTAATCCCACCACTTTGGGAGGCCCAGGCGGGCCTATCACCTGAGGTTGGGAGTTCGAGACCAGCCTGACCAACATGGAGAACTCCTGTCTCTACTAAAAATACAAAATTAGCCAGGTATGGTGGTGCATGCCTGTAATCCCAGCTACTTGGGAGGCTGAGGCAGGAAAATCACTTGAACCCCGGAGGTGGAGGTTGCAGTGAACCGAGATCGTGTCATTGTACTCCAGCCTGGACAATAAGAGCAAAACTCTGTCTCAAAAAAAAAAAAAAAAA
>NW_016813861.1:1709926-1728521 GCF_001698545.2 Rhinopithecus bieti | reverse complement strand
AAAAAAAAAAAAAAAAAAACAAAGGCCAGGTGCGGTGGCTCACGCCTGTAATCCCAGCACTTTGGGAGGCCGAGGCGGGCAGATCATGAGGTCAAAGATTGAGACCATCCTGGCTAACATGGTGAAACCTCATCTTTACTAAAAATACAAAAAATTAGCCGGGCGTCATGGCAGGTGTCTGTAGTCTTAGCTACTCGGAAGCCTGAGGCAGAAATGAACCTGGGAGGTGGAGCTTGCAGTGAGCCCAGATTGCATCATTGCAAATCTGTATGAACAGACATGGAAAACTGTGAGATATATTGTTAAAAGAAAAAAACACTCAAGTCACAATTTATATATAATATGATCCCAGTCGTTTTTTTAAAGAAAGGAATGTATATATGTATATTGATACACAGGAGGGGAACAATAACACAGAATATGGGGATGGACAGTCAAATGTTGACGATGACTCACTCTGAAGAGAGGTGTGCAGGGTGTAAATCCTGTAATGCTGAAATCTTTTCCATGGGAATTTAATCATACCACTAATAAGAGTACAGACTAAAAATATAAATGTATTCACGGATTCCAGATTCAATTTTTTTTAAATCCAACAATGTTTTTAGCAACACCAACTATATTGAATTAAACACACACACACTCTCTCAAGTGACTATTATGAAAAGAATGCTTTCACTGACATGTATAGAATTTTTGTCAGTTTTTTGTAATGTCTGATTGCATCCTTCCACTTGCAACCATTAGCGTTCCAGAGCTGTGTTCCACCAGATAATTTGGGGCCCTCAATACCACACCTGCTGTCAATATGTCTAAAATATGGCAATTCCTTAGCAAAGGCAAAGAACTACATTTGCAACCCCAGCTGCAGCTCTAAATGTAGAAAGAGGCAAGAGGAGTCCCATTTCTAACTTTAATTAATAGAACAAGCATAACAAGAAAAACCAAAGTAAATTTTCTAAATAATTAAAAGATAATCTGAAGTCACAGAAAATTTCAACACTAAGAACTGCTTTCTAGTCTACACCAAAATCTTGGATTTTTATATATTATACCATAATCTGAGACAATGCAAAAATCATGTCAGTGAAACTGCTTGCTGTTGAGCTGTATATAAAAAATTGGGAATGATAGCATAACCATCACTCAGCATAACATAATTTCTCTAGAAAAGACTGACTAGAAATGCATATACTTGAGACATTATTCTAAAGAGGGAAAGAAAAGGAGGAAAGAATGTTAATGTTTGTTCAACCACAATGTTTTCAGTTCTCTTCTAGAATTTCATTCACTCACCAAATTCCAAGTAAATCAAAATGCAAAACAGCTAACAAAAAGAATTTCAGACTCTTTAATTGCCGCTCAAGGAATGCATATTTTGCTCATTATCTTCTCTTCTTTCATGTCCTTTCCATTTTCTCACTAACATTAATGTAAACAGGGAAATATCAAATGAAGTGCTGATAATTAGAAAATATTCTTGATTTTCAAATGCTTCTGTTATGTACCAATCGCTAACAGTGATTACATCGGAGGGTTAGGGCTATGAAAAAAGTTCATTACTTTCTTCACAGCTCTATAATTTTATACAGTTCTACAATTTTAACAGTTAATATCTAACTTCCTTTGAAATCAGAAAAAAAATTCTAACATTTTTGTTTTTGACTGTGTGGTACACTTAGGATCACTCAGAAAGAATTCATTTTAGTGGACATACATGCCACAGGTTAAACCAGCACGGGCAGCCCCTCCAGGAACATGGAGACCTGGAGACAGAGTAAGAGATCTTGTTAGAAAATAAATTGTGGCTGGGCACAGTGGCTCACGTCTGTAATCCCAGCACTTTGGGAGGCCGAGGTGGGTTGATCACCTGAGGTGTCTACTGAAAATACAAAATACCCCATGTCTCTATTAAAAATACAAAATTAGCCAAGTATGGTGGCTCATGCCTGTAATTCCAGCTACTAGGGAGGCTAGGGCAGGAGAATTGCTTGAACCTGGGAGGCGGAGGTTGCAGTGAGCCGAGATCATGCCATTGCACTCCAACCTGGCCAACAAGAGCAAAACTCCATCTCAAAAAAAAAAAAAAAAAAAAAAAGAAAAGAAATTGTTTTGCTAACTAGCCTGATTTCATCATTTCACCATATATACATGTATCAAAACATCACGTTGCACCCCATAAACATAAGCAATTGTTATCTGTCAATTAGAAATGAAATAAATTTTTTTAAAAGGGAAGAAAAAATAATTTAAAACAAGATTTTTTTTTTTTTTGAGACAGAGTCTTGCTCTGTAGCCAGGCTGGAGTGCAGTGGCACAATCTCAGCTCACTGCAACCTCCGCCTCCCAGGTTCAAGCCATTCTCCTGCCTCAGTCTCCTGCGTAGCTGTCACTACAGGCGTGTGCCACCACACCCAGCTAATTTTTGTATTTTTAGTAGAGACAGGGTTTCACCATGTTGGTCAGAATGGTCTCAATCTCCTGACCTCATGATCCGCCCACCTCAGCCTCCCAAAGTGCTGAGATTACAGGCATGAGCCACCGCACCCAGCCCTAAAAACAGGAAAAATTTTCACTGGTTGGATCACGATGGAGGAAGCAAGAGAAACTGGCCTCATGACCAATTGCATTTACTTAGCAAATGAAGTCACCATCTCAGAGTAAAACATTCCACACTTAAGCTGACTCTTAAGTTCTGGTCTGATGGCTAAAAGCATGGTGGCATCCTTCACAGAACAGGGTAGGCGAGGAAAGCAGGGGGAAAGGTATTCTGCTTGAGAAGACAGGAAAACACACACATAAAAGTGTCCTGGAGTTCTAGCAAAGGGGGCGAAATGAACACAGATGTCAAATCTAGACCCCTCTCAAAGCCCCACTGAAACTGCAGCAAAGAGATTGTTTTAAGAAGATGGAGAGAATGGGGGAAGAGGTGACAAGAAAATTTTTGGAAAGTGGAGAACAAAAGGTTGAGCCATAACAGACTGGTAACTTGATGAAGACAATCCTAAACCAACCCGGGAGGAAAGCTAAGAACCTATGCCATTTATACTGCCAACTTCCCAAAGTGCAGGTACTGGCAGTAACAAGGACTTCTGGAAGTAGAGGTGAATTGATTTTCTTGGGGAAGAAGGAACAGCTAAAACAAGAATTGGTTGAAAATTGTTAAGCAGTTTGAACCCTACATCTCCTGACCACATTCCTAGCCACCAGGGGCCACCCTTCCCATCCTGGCAGGAAACTGGATATTAATTCTCAGAAAGGGTTAAAACAGGTTTCCTGGTTGTTGTTGTTTTTTTTTTTTTTTTTGAGACGGAGTCTCGCTCTGTCTCCCAGGCTGGAGTGCAGTGGCCGGATCTCAGCTCACTGCAAGCTCCGCCTCCCGGGTTCATGCCATTCTCCTACTTCAGCCTCCCGAGCAGCTGGGACTACAGGTGCCCGCCACCTCGCCCGTCTAGTTTTTTGTATTTTTTAGTAGAGACAGGGTTTCACCGTGTTAGCCAGGATGGTCTCAATTACCTGACCTCGTGATCCGCCGGTCTCGGCCTCCCAAAGTGCTGGGATTACAGGTTTGAGACACCGCGCCTGGCCTAAAACAGGTTTCTGCTCTGAGAATACAAAGCACAGCTGACAACCTACCAAACATAGAGTAATTAAGTAAAAAGATGTATTCTGAATGCTGAGACCCAGGCTTCTTTCTACACAGCTCCTGGAAAGCTGACAGCTGGGCCTTACCAGCCAGCTAAGAGAGTAGAGGGGTCTTCTTTGGAGAAACTGAGCAGCCTACGATGACCTAAATAAAGTTACTGACAGGCCAGGCACGGTGGCTCACACCTGTAATCCCAGCGCTTCCGGAGGCCAAGGTGGGTGGATCACCTGAGGTCAGGAGTTCGAGACCAGCCTGGCTGATATGGTCAAACTCTGTCTCTACTAAAAATACAAAATTTAGCCGGGCATAGTAGCATGTGCCTGTAATCCCAGCTACTTGGGAGGCTGAGGCAGGAGAATCGCTTGAACCCAGGAGGCGGAGGTCGCAGTGAGCTGAAATCGCGCCACTGCACTCCAGCCTGGGTGACAGAGCGAGACTCTATCTCAAAAAATAAAATAAAAATAAAATCAATCAATCAATCAATCAATAGTTATTGACAGGTGCTCTTCCCCACAACACTCCCACCCAGCCAACAAGCCCCCTTCAAACACTCAGACCTTCCAAGCAGCCTTTGAGTCCCCCACCCGCTTACATGAATAGAGACAGCCAGAGACTACTAGACACACCTTTAAATCATTCAAATGGAAAACAGATCCAAACAGAAAAAAACAACTTGCAGCAAACACCGTTGAAGGTTAAAAAAAAAAAAAAAAAAAAACTTTAAAAACTCAATAGTCTCAGAGATAAGAGATAGTACATCAATAAAATAAAAGCAAGATGTTATATAAAAGAATACCTAGAACAACAACAACAAAACAAGCTCCTGCAAATGAAAAACCTGATAGCAAAAATGAAAAGCTCAATAGAAGGACTGAAAAAGAAAGAGTAAGAAATGGACCAGATAGGCCAAGCACAGTGGTTCAATGCCTGTAATCCCAGCACCCTGGGAGGCTGAGGAGGGAGGATTGCTGAGGCCAGGAGTTCAAGATGAGCAACATAGTGAGACTCCTACCTCTACAAAAAATGTTTTAAAAATTAGCCAGGCATGGTGGTGCATGTCTGGAGTCCCAGATACTCTCAGGAGGCTGAGGCAGGAAGATCACTTGAGGCCAGGAGTTTGAGGCTGCAGTGTGCCATGAACACGCCACTACACTCCAGCCTGAGTGACAGAGCAAGATTCTGTCTCTAAAAAAATAAAATAAAATAGGCTGGGCATGGTGTAAAAAAATAAAATAAAATAGGCTGGGCATGGTGGCTCATGCCTGTAATCCCAGCACTTTTGGAAGCTGAGGTGGGCAGATCACTTGAGGTCAGGAGTTCAAGACCAGCCTGGTCAACATGGTGGAACCCCGTCTCTACTAAAAATACAAAAATTAGCCAGGCATGATGACATGCACCTGGAATCCCAGCTACTTGGGAGGCTGAGGCAGGAGAACTGCTTGAACCCAGGAGGCGGAGGTTGCAGCGAGCCGAGATTGCGCCACCACACTCCAGCCTGGGTGACAGAGCAAGGCTCAAAAAAATAAATAAATAAAAATAAATATCAATGCCTTTGCTATGTAGACAAAAACCAAATTTAAAAAAAAAGAAAGAAAAGAAAAGAAATGGTCCAGAAAGTAAAACTAAAAGACAATGAGATGGAAAAGCATAGAGAAAAGAAAGTTTAAGGATCAGTCCAGCAGACCTAACATTTGAAAATACAAAGAGAGAAAAATAATTAGAAATTAAGTATTAAATAAAAAAAATTTTCAGCACTAAAGGAAAAGAGCTTCTAGATTCAAAGAACTTATCAAGTACCCAACAAGTATTAATGAAAACACACACATCTCAAGGGACATGACTGTGAAATTTCAAAACACTGGGATTAAAAAACTGATCACATAAGCGTTTATCAAGGAAAAGAAAGTTACATACAAATGATCAGGAATCAGAACATCCTCGAGCTTCTCAATACCAACACTGGAAACTAAAAGGTTAAAGAAGTTAAAGTAACAATGTCCTCAAAATAGAAAGGGTAAAGGATTTTTAATCTAGAACGTCTTAGCCAGTAAAACTATCCATTAAATGAGAGAAGAGACATGCACAAAATATGCATCAACTTAATAATGCTTCCTAGAAGATATCAGAGGGTTGGGCACAATAATGCCTATAATCCCAGCACTTTGGGAGGCCTAGGCAGGAAGACTGCTTGAGTTCACGAGTTTGAGACCAGCCTGGCCAACATGGTGAAACCCCATCTCTACTAAAAAAACACAAAAATTAGCCGGGTGTGGTGGTACATGCCTGTAATCCCAGCTACTCAGGAGGCTGAGGCAGAAGAATCACTTGAACCAAGGAGGGGGAGGTTGCAGTGAGCCGAGATCACGCCACTGCACTCCAGCCTGGGAGACAGAGCAAGACTATCTCATAGATAGATAGATAGATAGATAGATAGATAGATAGATAATGTTTCTAGATTATTTCTATTATCTCTCTTCTCCATTAGCTCAAATATCAAGAAAAAACGAATAACCAACTGGAATTCCTGTTACTTGGAATCCAGTAACTTAATTGGAATTTCACTGTAAAATCTGTATGATATTTTCTAATCATGCTAAATATTCATTTTAGCTATTCATATATATTTCAATGAGAAGCTGAGAATTGCCAAAGCAATATTGGTGGGTGGTGGAGCGGTATTTAAACCAGAAAAAAAAAAAAAAAAACTCTTCCTATTTTGTCCTCCCACTAATATAAAACACATTTAGGTACTAAGATTTAAGTGACCTAGACAGTATCCCAGGCCAGCATTTTTTATTTCTTCTATTCTTTCTTCTGTCTGTCCATTTTAACAGCTACAAAAAAAAAAAAAAAAAAAGGTCAAGTTTCATTCTGCAACAGAGATAGGAACCCAATTTCCATAGCAACACAATCATTGCACAATTCTAAAGGCCTCATTGGAATTTTCAAGTAATTAAAAACAGAAGTCATTTTCACTTTTGGAAATCGAACGTTGAAAGAAAATGTGACTTCTCATTATTTAATTCTTTCCAAGAAACTCCTTCTGGAACATAAATTGTTAAGACGTGGCCACTTGGGGAAAACATTTTCAAGTCATGTTTGACATGTGAAGCTACATGGCACTTGACAGGAATAATTTTTAACAAGTTCAAGTCTGTCTTTTCTTTACACAATTAACATGACTTAAAAACATGTACTTTACCAAAAGCTTGCAGGATTCTATAAACCATTCAGATCCTTTTACAAAGACTGAAGAGTGCGAGTGGTAAGGGCTTTTAATGGTTAGCGTGCTGTTTGTTAAAACACACATACACATGGCCGGGCACAGTGCCTCACGCCTGTAATCCCAGCACTTTGGGAGGCCGAGGCAGGCAGATCACGAGATCAGGAGATCGCCACCATCCTGGCTAACAAGGTGAAACCCTGTCTCTACTTAAAAAAAATACAAAAAGTCAGCCGGGCGTGGTGGCAGGCACCTGTAGTCTCAGCTACTCAGGAGGCTGAGGCAGGAGAATGGCGTGAACCCAGGAGTCGGAGCTTGCAGTGAGCGGAGATCAAGCAGTCACTGCACTCCAGCCTGGGCGACTGAGCGAGACTCTGTCTCAAAAAAAAAAACACACACACATACACACCACAATCTTTAAACAGAAATTAAAGGTAAATGCATTCCCTCATAAAGTTGAATGTTTTCTTGTATTTTATCAGTAGATAAACAGGATTATAGATACAAAGCTACAGACTAAGGTATGGTATTCAAAGTAAGGATAAAACTACATATACATGAAGACAATCATTTCCAGCAATAGAGCTAAGTAAAAAACGCAACAAAATTTTTTTCAACTTTTAAAATATATCCTTTATTAGGTAAAAATTCTCCTTTTAATTTACTAAGAGTTTTATAAGAAAAGATGTTGAATTATATCGAATGCTCTTTCTGCATCTGTTGATATAATTTTTTTTAATTTTTAAAGGATGTAATTTGGTTTATTATTTTACTGTGTTTTTTCTTTTAAGTCCCAGGGTACATGTGCAGGATGTGCAGGTTTGTTACGTAGGTAAGCATGTGCCATGGTGGTATGCTGCACCTAACAACCCATTACCTAGGTATTAAGCCCAGCATGCATTAGCTGTTTTTCCTAAGGCTCTCCCCTACCCCGCCCTCCCCTCACAGGCCTCAGTAAGTGTTGTTCCCCTCTCTGTGTCCATGTATTCCATTGTTCAGCTTCCACTTACAAGTGAGAACATGCAGCCTTTGGTTCTCTACTCCTGCGTTGGTTTGCTGAGGATGATGGCTTCCAGCTTCATCCATGTCCCTGCAAAGGACATGATCTTGTTCCTTTTTATGGCTGTATAGTATTCCATGGTGTATACATGCCACATTTTCTTTATCGAGTCTATCACTGATGGGCATCTGGGTTGAATCCATGTCTTTGCTATTGTAAACAGTGCTGCAGTGAACATATGCGTGCATGTAGCTTTATAACAGAATGATTTATATTCCTTTGGCTGTATACCCAGTAATGGGATTGCTGGTTAAAGACTGATAAATCTTCTGGCCCTCATCCATTTAAAGTTCCCCAGCAGCTCGACAAGGTGGCACGCATCTGTAGTAGTCACAGCTACTCCAGAGGCTTAGGTGAGAGGATGGCTTGAGCCCAGAAGTTCAAGGTTAAGTGAGCTATTGAGAACTATGATCCTGTCATTGTCCTCCAACCTAGGCCACCAGTCTCTTAAAAAAAAAAAAAAAATCCCCAGGAAAAAATTAAAAGAGGCACTACAAGCAGCCCCCTATTTACAAACACTCAGATAGAAATGTACTGCATACAGTTGCCAATTGCCCAACAGTGGATCTGCAGGCTGTGGCTCCCCTTCCCTCTTCTGGCCTGTGGCTCACGTCTACAATGAATCCCCACCACCAAGACTCTAGGGCCCAAAGTTCTCAGTACCGTAAGCCCAAGAACCCTAGAAACTACCCTAAAGCTATCTCCTGCTTCCAAAGCTTCACAGCCACATATCTTGACACCATGATACTAAAGGAACCTTCTTCACCCTCCAAAAGGCAAGTGGAGGCCTGACCCAAATTACTCATGTTAGACGAGGTGAGGCTCACACAGCTTAGGGAAGAGGGTGGGAGGAGTAAGAAAAATGTCATCTTGGTATCCTGATTGTCATCTATAATCCATGTTCCCACAGAAAATTCTTAATTTTTTTTTTTTTTTTTTTTTTGAGACAGAGTCTCACTCTGTTGCCCAGACTGGAGTGCAGTGGTGAGATCTCAGCTCACTGGAACCCTCCGTCTCCTGGGTTCAAGCGATTCTCCTGCCTTAGCCTCCCAAGTAGCTGGGATTACAGGCACGCGCCACCACACCAGCTGACTTTTGTTATTTTGAGTAGAGATGGGGTTTCGCCATGTTCGTCAGGCTGGTCTCAAACTCCTGACCTCAGGTGATTCACCTGCTTTGGCTTCCTAAAGTGCTGGGATTACAGGTGTGAGCCACCGCACCCAGCCTAAAATTCTTACATGATTACATCTCACTGCACTGTAGGTCTACATAGCCACATTTGAGGTTGAACAGGCTTTTGGGGGTTGCCCTATGCCTGGTCATGCTTTGGAAACATGGTTTTTAAGAAGAAATATATTACAAGTTCAAAATAACTTAAAAATTAACTTCTGTATCTCAACAGGCGTCTAAATTAGAGATTACCTGCATATAATTAAACTAATTGGAACCTAACTAAGCAAAACCCTAACTAACTTGATTTTACTGGATCTCGATTTGAAAAGAGGAAAATGACATCAAAATAAATTCACATCAGAGATGTAATCAAAACACCATTTTAGAGAACACGCTGAATAAATTTAATCCAATATTCCATACTTTCAGAATGGAATATCATGATATCAAAAAAAGATCCAAAAACCCCAAAATAACCCAATTAACAAATCTAACCATCAACTATCGAGAAAACTCAACCAGAACATAAGGACACTCACTAGGAAACTTTGCATTATTAAGGTCCAGTTCTTTATTCTAACATCTTAACTTTATTTACACTTAGGTTTTAAAATACACTCAGAAAAAAAAGTAAAACTAGTCTAAAAAAATAGTAAGGTCCAATCCAAAATATCGGCTAATATTTATTGTTTATCATAGAACAAGCACTGTTCTGTATCTCATTTTATCCACACAATTACCATCTCAAGTATTAATACAATGCCCATTTTACAGAGGAAAAAAGTTAAGCAGAGAGGGTAATATATTGAAGGTCACACCACTAGTAAATTTTCTCTCTTACATGCCATGCTCCATGCTCTACTGCTTCCACTTTGTTGTTGTTGTTGTTTGGTTGTTTGTTTTTGGAAACAGAGTCTGGCTCTGTCGCCCAGGCGGGAGTGCAGCGGCACAATCTCAGCTCACTACTACCTCCACCTCCCGGGTTCAAGTGATTCTCCTGCCTCAGCCTCCTGAGTAGCTGGGACTACAGAACACGCCACTACACCAGGCTAATTTTTGTATTTTTAGTAGAGACGAGGTTTCACCATGTTGGCCAGGCTGGTCTCAAACTCCTGACTTCAGGTCATCCACCCACCTCGGCCCCCCAAAGTGCTGGGATTACAGGCGTGAGCCACTGCACCTGGCCATCTGCTGCCTTTTATCAAACTGTTTCAATTATGTTTGACCTCTTCAAATTACAGTGGAGTATACTGTACTAACAGCTAATTGATAGATAGATTACAGAATTAAGTAATAAATTATAAAGCTGAACTGCGTAAAGCAAAACAGGATTCCCCTAAAAGCGAAAGAACACCAACTACTCCGTAAGTTTTGGGCTTGTACATTTTTCTCATGTTTATTCAAATGTTTTTATGTCCCATCCACAAGCAAAATTTCCTATGTCTGCCTCAAGTTTTCCTAGTTACATTTTTTAGGAGGCATTCTCTCTAAGATATCAAAATGAGGGTTTTATGTAATCAGTATTTAGAGAGCATAATCCTCTCTCCTCCAATTTTGTTTAAAAAGTATGTCCCTACCCTGTGATTGTGTTGAGTTACCTCCCAGCTCTCTGGATGCTGTTTAAAGTTCTAGGAAAAGGGAAATCAAGAGAGGCTGCCCTAAGCCCGAAGGCTCATGAACAAGCCAGTGGCCATGTTACTAATCTTTAAATAGTGAAGGCCTACTACCAAGTGTACCTCTAAAGGTACTTGTTCTTAAAGCAAGACTCACTGTTGCATGATAATGAAGTGTTAGTTCATAAGCCTTTAAAGTACCGTCCTGACCACAGGCAAAAGAACCCTCTGGAAATTTAGTGTTGGCAGCTCCAATCACTGCCCCAAGCAGAGCCCACATGCTAAGGTGTCTACACAGATTCACTCCTCTGGCCCTGAGCCAGTGGATACTGCAAACGGTATTCTCAAACTGCTGTGTGTGTTAGAATCACCTGGAGGACTCTTTACACCACATCTGCAGGGCCCATCCACCGTGATTCTGATTCAGTAGGTCTGTGGTGGGGCCAAGATTTTGCATTTCTAGCAAGTTCCCAAGAGATGCTTATGATGCTGGTCCTGAGGCCACATTGTGAGAACCACTGATGTAAGTTAAGGGGTATGGGTCACAATTCTCTTGGCTGGTGCCACCGGCAAGCACGACAGAATTAAAGGTACTTTCTATCAGTAAAGAGAGAGCAGAGTATTGCAGAGCAGAGTAACAGCTAGCTAGTTCTTATCCCTGCTCTCATCCTCCACTCGTTAGCAAGGAAAATTCAGCAATTTCCTTGAAATGCAGGCTTGAGGTGGCGTTTTACGGTGTCATACTATTTAAATATTGCAAGTTTAGGGAAAGGGGGAAAAAAAGTTCTTTTTTTTCCCCTAACATATCATAAATAAAAATAAGCCAGAAATTTCATTTGTTCCTATATTGCCTATCTTCTGACACTGATCATGAATGTCTGGCAAAAGAGGCCAGAATGACAGGCATCACTACCAAAAAGACTTTGTATTTAGAGACTAGATGACCTTTCATCAGTGCAGCTCAAAGAAGCAGAGAAACTTTCTGAATTATCTATAGATTCATAACAGCATTGTCACATGGGCCATTAATTCACCTCCATGAGTCATGCCACTGGACTAGCAGCAAAATGATTTTTAAAATAACCAGAATAAGACAGAAAATACCTATTAACCCCTAGCCAAACTCAGAAAGTTTTCAAAATTAAAATGAATTTAAAAGTTCACAAAAATTAAAACATAAAATTATGCTGATGAAGTATTTAAACACATTACAGAGGCAGTATGAACTCACCTATACCATACTTCATCATTTCATCTCTATCACTGACCAGCTGTGTGACCTGAGGCAAATTACTTTGCCTATCTGTGCCACTGTTTCCTCATCAGTAAAATGGAGGGTTGGTAATGTTCCTCTCTTACACAGTTTTGTGAGGATTAAATAAACTGGGCACATAGTAAGTATCCTACAAATGTTATCCTGTAAGTGTTACTATAAATTATTAATAATATTATTAATCAGAACTTGCAAATGTGCAAAACAATGTGTTTAGATTATGTAAAAAGTACTAAAGGCACTTAAAGACATTTTTCCCACCCCATTTCACACCGTCATCGCCTGCCACCTCTATCATAAGTGAAAATTAGCCCAGAGTCCCCCAATTCTTCTATAAGCTATGTTTTTCAATTAGAACATTTAGAATAAGAGAAGCAGATCTAAGCTTAACCCTCATCTTTCCACAAGAAAAGACCCAAATTTGCAGCAAGAGATGCAACAGACCTTTGTTTTAAAATCGTGTCGAGCTAAATCTAAACAGACCCCATATGTTGCCAAAAGCAGGCACCCACCAAGGTGAGAAAAGTTGAGACAGATGTCAGACTGCCATTTTGGTGAAGGGGAAAGGGAAAACTCCACATGCTTTTTAAGAGGAAAAGAGAAACATAACTTCAAAGAAAAAAAAGCAACACAATAGTTTATTAGTCCAATAGGCATGCTGCTCAACTAAAGAATCATAAGGAAGTAAGGAGACAACTATCTTTTTTGACTCAATCTGTTAGCTGTAATGATACAGAGAACTGTCCTCGTAGGTAAACAATCTTAGACATAAAATATGTTTTTTGTTTAGAAGATAACACTGGTCACTTCTAAGTGTTAGCAATATATTAATACTACACCAATTGGTAGAAAAACACATCTACTCCTAAACACACCATGGGTACAATTTAAAGGTTCACATATAACTAAATCCTTGAAGAAGAGGCCCTAGGAAGCCCAGAAGAATAACAAACTTCTGTCCACTTGATAACTCTTGTGTGAACACACAGACCCCTGAGGACATCAAAAGGGCTTTACTTGGGATCCAAAACAAAATAAAGACATTGTCAGAGAGATGCACCCCAAGGCCTCTCCTATTTAAAACAGCCTCTAGATATTTACAACATGAGAGAATAGCTCACGATATCAGCTACACTTTCAAACTTCAGGACACAAATTTCTCTGTTCTTATGAACAGAGAAAGATGCACCCACTTCTATTTAAAATGCTATTGATTACTATACTTAAATATAGATAGATCCAAACATATAAATATATTGGCCAAAAAAAAAAGAGAGGAAATGAAGTCATACTCTCTAGGTTATTTTTTTTTCTTCATTATACTTTCTGCACTTTACAAGTTTGGAATTTAGGATGAATATACCTTAATTTTATTATCAGAAACATTTTACGGCATACTTTGTAAGACTGAAAACTTCTTGATGTATTTTTATTTACACAAAACTTACACGGTGGGTTATGTAATTCAATGATATGTGTCTGAGTCTATACTCATGAATAATGCTCTTTTTAGTCATTTCTGTAGTAATTCAGCACAAATCTTTGGTCTTAAACAGGTTAACAACTAGAGAAAAACAACTCCACTGACCATGGCTGCTCTATTCAAATGTCTGTCAGTGTCACTCTGCACTGTGGCAGCACCACCTAGTACACTGCAGTCAGGTAGTTAAAACCAACCCAGTGAAATTAAATACACCAAACAGGCCTCATGACCAATTGCATTTACTTAGCAAATGAAGTCACTGTCTCAGAGTAAAACATTCCACACTAAAATTCAAACAGTTCTAGACACGAACATACTCCTAAGTCAGAAAGTAATTCACATTTAGCATGTGGATATCTAGAGTAAAAGGCAGAAAATGCCTACTTTTAAATAAACCCAACTACGTTGTTACAGACATTTAACAGAAGCCTCTCCTTTTTCTTTTCCATTTTTTTGTTTGTTTGTTTGTTTAAACAAGGTCTCACTCTGTCATCCAGGCTGGAGTCCAGTGGTGCGATCTTGGCTCACTGCAACCTCTGCTTCCCAGGTTCAAGTGACCCTCCAGCCTCAGCCTCCCAGTGAACTGGGACGCCAGGCACGAGCCACCACGCCCAGCTAATTTTTGTATTTAATGTAGAGATGGGCTTTCCACCATGTTGCCCAGGCTGGTCTTGAACTCTTAAGTCACAGTGGTCTGCCCGCCTCAGCCTCCCAAATTGTTGGGATGGCAGGCATGAGCCATCGCGCCCAGTCCGCTTTACCTTTCTTAATTTAGGAAAGGCTTAATCATCTCTTGGGAAGCTCATAAACTATTCCTAAAAATCAAGCAATAAAAAAATTAAGGGTTTAACAATTTATTCCAATGCTAATCAATCTTTTTTCCCAAATCAAAAGACTTCCCTAACAACAACAAAATGTAACTGAGATCTCACAAAAAATAAACCAGCTAAAAGACATACAGAACAATAAGCAAAATACTACTTTGGATTATATATAAGAATGAAGAAGAGCAACAGGATAACCCAGAAATTGTGTGTATAAAAAATAGAGGGGAAAATAACATAAATTAATATTTTCATATTTGTATATAGAAACTCCGGAAGCATGTGAACAAACTAGTAAATATGGTTATCTGGAGTGGGCAACTGATGCTGGACAGAAGGAGTGAGACTTTTCACTGCATGGCCTTTATGTATGCATATTTTTTAACAATGTAAATTATTGCCTATTCAATAAATTACATGAAAATTTACGCTGAGGTTACTTGAGCTGCATCATGATTTTTCCACTGACCTTGGTCCTCATGTAATATAAAGGTAAGGAGCAAGGGTATGGAGTCAGGCTGCCTGGAGCTCTCTGAGGGCCCCCCAACTAGCTAATGAGCACACCTGGAATATCCTGGGAGAAGCAGGCTAGTGCCCTTGCCTGGATGGTGGTACCAGCAGCAAGACCATCAGCTGAGAAACCACCGTGCACCTTGACAGCAGTTCTCAGATGCCAACATAATCAGATATAATTGGATTATGCGTAACATACCCTCGTTTAATTCTATTTCCTTTTTTTTACACATGGTGGTCTCTGAGTCCTCAGAACATTTTATCAGATGTGTAATGTTGTCATGAGGAAAGCCCTCATATTTTACCATGTGTTATTGTAATTTAAATTAACTAGTTACTACACAGCCCACTGCATATTACTGATACACCTTTATCAATTTTTCATCATAACAGGGAGTGCAGGGGAAGTAAAGTATAATAAAGGATTTCCCTGCAGGAATAATCTAAAACCATTGTTTGTCTATCCTTCCAAAGGATAGCTTTTCTTTTTTTTTTTTTTTTTTTTTTGAGACAGAGTTTCGATCTTGTCGCCCAGGCTACAGTGCAGTGGCGTGATCTTGGCTCACTGCAACCTCCACCTCCCAGGTTCAAGCAATAGTCCTGCCTCAACCTCCTGAGATTACAGGTGCCCACTACCAAGCCCAGTTAATTTTTGTATTTTTAGTAGAGATGGGGTTTCACCATGTTGGCCAGGCTGGTAACACTGCTTTTCTACATGGGTGGAAATGTCTTATGAAACCGATCAGAAGAGTAAGTAAAAATAAAACAGAAGAAAATTTCCACCATACCAAAGGAAAAATAAAATTATTCCAGAAGCGTTTATATTTGTTTCTCTGAGTTTAATTTTTAGATAAAATATGCTGTAAACATTTAAAATCATTATTTTATATGTGTACGAGTGACACCATCCAGAAACTTACATACAGGTTTTCTAAGTTTGATGTATTCTCAAAATGCAATTTAAATTGGCGATTTGGAATTCAGAACAGATTTTCTTCTAGAAACAATGTTATAAATGGTCATTCTATTTCTTATTATTTAATTATGTATCTAATCATCCACATGAAACTGTCAAGTACTTCAAGGAAGGACCCTGTGTAATCCTCACCACTTAGCACTAACAGAATAACTCAAATACAGTTCAGGAATGGATGAATGGATGAATGTCCTGCCGCCCTGAATAAACAAGATGCCTCACTCACGGCCTAGATGGGTGTTTCCCAAATTCGCTTCATTGTAATCACCTGGGGGTCCTTGCTAGGGAGGCCTGTTCCTGGCCTCACCTGGCTGTGCTGACGCAGAATCTCCAGGAGCGGGGCCGCCTGGGAATGTTTTTCACCAAGCCCCCAGTGACTCCAATGATTCAGAAAGTGTGGGTAACCCGGAGATGAACAGCTGCTGCGCGTTCCAAGACACGCAAAGGTGCAGGCTGAGCCCGTCAAGTTCCGGGTGAAAAGTGACATTGGGGCTCAGATAGCCAACCCCAGGCCAAGTGAGGCACAAGCGACAGCTCTCCCATAGCTGGGAAGTGAGGTGGGAGTTGAGCGGCCCTCCAGTTCCCACAGCAGGAGGAAATGGGGGCGAGGGGGCTCTGTGAAAGCAAGCCCGTGTCCATGTCCATAAAAAGGCCCCGGGAACAGGCCTGGCTTCCCCGGCCCCAGTGAGGCAGACAGAAAGCAACAGCCCTCCACACACTGCTGTCGGGAACCACACATACTTTCACATGCCTGTGCAGAACTCTCTGGTTTTCCAACCAGAGGTATTTTTGTGTTTATCTCTGACACCAGCTCTCATGTAGCTGTGGTCAGCTTTCATCTTCCAGGCTTCAGTGGCACGGCCTCCTGCAGACTGGGCCATCTGTGGTGATACAGGGACACAGACACACACATATGCTAACTCAGCCTTCAATGTCACCAAAACAACAGCAGCAAATGTTAAATAAATGTTAGCTATGTGCCAGGCACCGTGCTAAGTAAGTACTTTTGATGTGTGTCTCAAATTTCTTGGCCATCTGCTAGTAGTTTGAGAGGTTTCTAAACAAAGAGAAGGGAAAGGGAAAATCCCAAAAGCCTTCTTGTTTTTCTCTCAGATATTTGACAGGTTTTCACTGTATCTTCCTGGCCTCATCTGAGTATGGGAAGGTCATAATTTGAAGTTAGATCAGGTAACAGAGAGACAGTGCCACGTGGTGTTTGGTCAGACTAATCCTGGAGAGAGCCCTGGCCTGCTTCAAAGCCCAGCTCCATTGCTTACCAGCTGTGAATGTGGGCAAACAAGTTATTTGTGCCTTCACTGTATCACTGTCACACAGAGATAATAATAATATCCACTTCATAGAGCCATTGTACATATTAAGGTGTTTGGCGTATGGCAAATGTCCAGCATTCATTGACAGCATCATCAGGCAATAAAAAATCCCTGCAAAGGGCCAGACACAGTGGCTCATGCCCGTAATCCTAGCACTTTGGGAGGCCAAGGCGAACAGATCACTTGAGGCCAGCAGTTTCAGACCAGCCTGGCCAACATTGTGAAACCCCATCTCTACTAAAAATACAAAAAATCAGCTGGGCATGGTGGTGCCCACCTGTAGACCCAGCTACTCGGGAGGCTGATGCAGAATTACTTGAACTCAGGAGGCAGAGGTTGCAGTGAGCCGAGATCGTACTACTGCACTTCAGCCCGGGAGACAGAGCAAGGCTCCCTCTCAAAAAAAAAAAAAAAAAAAAAAAAAAAAAAAAAATCCCTGCAAAGACAGTCTGACATCAGAAAACAGAATTATGCTACTGCCTTGATATTGGTAACAGCAATGACATATTTTGTTTGAACAATGCCAAAGGCTTTCACAGACACATCATTTGTCCAAAAAAAAGGGGAGGCCTGTGGGCACGGTGACTCACGCCTGTAATCCCAGCACTTTGGGAGGCCAAGGACGGGCGGATCACAAGGTCAGGAGTTCGAGACCAGCCTGGCCAACATAGCGAAATCCCACCTCTACTAAAAATACAAAATTAGCTGGGCGTGGTGGCCCACACCGGTAATCCCGGCTACTCATAAGGCTGAGGCAGGAGAATCACTTGAACCCAGAAGGCGGAGGTTGCAGCGAGCCGAGATCGCGCCACTGCACTCCAGCCTGGGCGACAGAGTGAGACTCCGTCTCAGAAAAAAAAAATAAAAATAAAAAATAAAGGGGGGCGGGCTGAAAGCTCCTTTTCTCAGAGAGTTCCTCAGTCAAACACAAAGCTCCAGCTCTTCTACCTTTGCCCAAAGCGCAGCTGAAGTATGCACTGTGAGAAGTGTAGACCACAAATGAAACCGGCATGTGGAACAAGATGGCAGTCAGCACCCTCCTGCTGTATCTGAACTTCAGTTCCTGCATAAGTCACTCATTCCAGGATAGAAACCAATTTGAGGAGAAACAAAATTAAGTAAGTACTCGGGGCCTAGTTAGGTGCAAGCCATTTTATTTTATACTTAAAACTTGATTTTTTTTTCTTTTACACCTTCACTGCTGGAAAACTTGGTTTTTTAAAGATAATAAAATGACTGCCAGAGGCAAATACTGCATTATTTTTGTTTCTGAATTGTCTCCCCAAAATATTAAGAAACTCAAATGTTTCTCTTTTGTTAAATTTTTTCCTTTGCTAGTCTACATTTTAAATTATATACAGCTGAAATCTTAATATTAGGGTTTGCTTTAATATAGCAGGAAACTAGATTACTGCTAGATAAATAATTTCAACCTAAATGTAGGTAGCTTCTTTTTTTTTTTTTTTTTTTTTTTTTTTTT
>NW_016813861.1:1688003-1708658 GCF_001698545.2 Rhinopithecus bieti | reverse complement strand
AAAAAAAAAAAAAAAAAAAAAAAGTTGTTTGCCATAAATATATGCAACTTTAATTTTCCTATTTATTTTGTCAAAATAAATAAAACTTTTAAATCCCTCAGTAGAATCACAAAATGCCAAAATTGGAAAGGCCAGTAGAGATTATTTTTGTCAAGGTCTCTGTTTACAGATAAGAAAACTAAGGCTTTGAGATGTTGAATAAATTGCTCAAAATCTGTGTTAGAAAATGGCAGAGGTGAAGCCAAGCTCAGGTCTCCCAATTCCTAATCCAATGAGCTTTTCTAGACTATTGCAGTGGTCCTCAATTTGCCTAGCCAAAGGACAGCATAGCATTGTTAAACATACTGGAGACTCTGGTTCAAAAGGACTTTGGAAGGGTCTGGGAATCTCTAATTTTAACAAAAGTTCCAAGCAGTTCTTAAAGTTAGTCAAGTAGAGGAATCACCTGGCCTCCTTAACCTGATGGTGCAATCTGACCACTGAGCTACTGTCAGTTTCTTTTAATAAACTGAGGAACTGGGATTAGAGGGGAGTGGGGGCCACACAGCCACCAACATCCTCTCTAGCATGTGGTATGTGTCAATGAAAGCAAATCTTATGCCAAACCTTTATGAATGGTCAGGCACAAAAACAGCCACACAACCTTTTCTTAGAAGTGCAGTCAATCAGGCACGGTGGTTCACACCAGTGATCCCAGCTCTTTTGGGAGGCCAAGGAGGGAGGATTGCTTGAGCCAAGGAGTTCCAGACCAGCCTGCGCAATGTATGGAAACCTCGTCTCTTTTTTAATTTAAAAAAAAAAAAAAAAAGTGCAGTGAAGTCTCTGTCTTTAAAACTCTGACAAGTGCCTTGTATTCTGAGGAAGAAGCAAAGATATGCTGACATCAGGACCAGCCAACCCTCTGGTTAGGTGAGGGGACAGTCTGTTGCAAGGTATGAGAATGCATCTCAACACCCAAAATTACTCCTCAGAAGTATGAGCCTACTGTGTCTGCCAAATTCTCAGGCCTGTTTATGCAAATGTACAGTGTATTTGCAAATGTACAGTGATAAATATGCACGATTATTATGTATCAATTAAAAAGTAATAAATGTGTAAAATATAACCTGAGCTTCCCTCCTATCTCACAAGGTTTTTAATCAAGTAATAAGTATGAATGATACTTTTCAATCATAAAAGTCTTAATTATAAAAAGAAAGAAATTATGAACTTCAAAAAGTTCACTGTGCTAAGTAAAAAAAGCCAGGCACATGATTCCATCTGTATGAAATGTCCAGAAAAGTCAAATCTATACAGGCAGAAAGCAGATCAGCAGTTGCCTAGGAATGGGAGGGTTGACAGGAAATGGGGAATGACTACTCATGAGTATGGGGTTTCTTTTGGGGTGATAAAAATGTTCTAAAATTGTGGTAATGGTTGCACAACTCTGTAAATATACTAAAAACCCCTAAATTGCACACTTCTTTTTTTTTTTTTTTTTTGACACAGAGTCTTGCTCTGTCTCCCAGGCTGGGGTGCAGTGGTGCCACCTCGGCTCACTGCAATATCCACCTCCTAGGTTCAAGTGATTCTCATGCCTCAGCCTCCCAAGTAGCTGAGATTACAGGCATGTGCCCCTGTGCCCAGCTAATTTTTGTATTTTTAGTAGAGACAGTGTTTCGCCATAGTGACCAGGCTGGTCTCGAACTCCTAGCCTCAAGTGATCGGCCCACCTTGGCCTCCCAAAGTACTGGAATTACAGGTGTGAGCCACCCCACCCAGCCAAATAGTATGCTTTAAGTGGGTGAATTGTATGGTGTGTAAATTTTATTTCAACAAAACTATTTTTAAAGAGAAAGAAAACCCAATCACACAGAGCTTAAAAATAAAAACAGGGGCCAGGCGCGGTGGCTCACACCTGTAATCTCAGCACTTTGAGAGTCCGAGGCAGGTGGATCATGAGGTCAGGAGTTCAAGACCAGCCTGGGCAAGATGGTGAAACCCCGTCTCTACTAAACATACAAAAATTAGCAGGGCATGGTGGTGGGCATCTGTAATCCTAGCTACTCGGGAGGCTGAGGCAGGGAATTGCTTGAACCTGGGAGGCAGAGGTTGCAGCAGGCTGAGATCACGCCACTGCACTCCATCCCAGGCGACAGAGTAAGGCTCCGTCTCAAAAAAATAAAAATCAAAATAAAAAAGCAGGACTATTAGATCGAGTGTCTATTGATTTCTGCTTAGCAAAGTCTGTTTTGATGTTTACACAGCCAAGAAGTAACTACTCACATTGCTGGCTATCGTCACTATTTTCCATGAGAACTTACTGTGTCAGCAAAATTCATGAAGTCTGACTTTTACAGACAGGAGCAAAGATTGGTGGTTAAGCATTAAAGGTTAAAGGCAGAAAGAGTTTACATTTTTATTTTTGTAAAGTAATTGTCTCGATCACTTACATTGGTAGCAGTATTGTATTTTAGTAGGGACAGGGTTTCGACATATTGGCCAGGCTAGTCTTGAGCTCCTGGCCTCCACAGATCCACCTGCCTCAAAAGATCCGTCCTCCTTCCTAAGGTTTTTATAGTTATTCTTCTTGACAGTAAGCACTAAGTCACTAAGTATTAATTCAATTCAAACATCTATTGAGTTATTACATCCAGGCATTGTTCTAAGCTCTAGAAAAACAAAGACTTGGCCATCCTGGACCTCAAAGGTCCTGCTGTCTGGCAGACCGGTGCAGAAGTCCCCTTGGTAAATACGATCAAGGTGAACCAATGCCATAGGAACATTCCCTCAACCTGGGGGTGTCTGGGAAAGAAAGTAGGAGTCTTCAGTGAACAGAATGATAACATACATTCTCCCCAAGGCATGACAAAAAATTATTTTGGATAACTTTCTACCCATGAGATTTTGAGGAATGGCAAACTTGATGAAATACTTCTGAGGACCATTGAGGCCAGCAGGGCCAGCCCACAGGACTAAAATACTATCTCTGTATCACAAAGAGTGTCTATACCTCTTTTTAAATTGTTCCACTGACATTCTCACATCCTTTCTTATGGTAGAGAGCTATTATTGGTCACTGAAATACGCTGTCCCCAACTGCTAGAGGCTTCTGGTAAACTGCTGGATTCTGTTAATTGCTCCTGGGGAGACTCATTAAAAGGTTTATCTGACAAGAAGGGTGGAATTAACAGTCACAGTTATCCTTAGGACTGTTTAAGGAATGTATCTAAACTTTGCTCCCCATTTCCACACTTTTTATTTTGAGACAGTCTCGCTAATTTTTGTATTTTTAGTAGAGACAGGGTTTTGCCATGTTGGCCAGGCTGATCTTGAATTCCTAGCCTCAAGTGATCCACCTACCTCGGTCTCCCAAAGTGCTGGGATTACAGGCATGAGCCACTGTGCCTGACCCCACACTCTTCTAAAGGGAAGGAACACAGGCAGTGGGACTACAGGTGAGACAATCAGAAGGTTTGGGCTTCAGGTCCGGATGTGTCATTAACCCACAGCCTAACCTGGGGTGAATTAACTGCAATGCTCTTGGACTGGATTTCCTCTCTGGGTAAGAGTTCACGAAATGGATGGCCTTTACGGTCAATTCCAAGTCGAAAAGTCTAGCCATCCATACTAAGGGAGTATGTTATTCTGGAGACCTGCCTAAAATGGTACCAAACGACTTCAAACTGTAGTTTTTACACAGGAACAAGGTTTGAGGCATTGTTTTAAAAGAATTCTAACAGATGGTAATGCATTTCACTGCTTTTTAGCATATAAAAAAGCAAAGTGTGTGAAGGTGAAAGAAACCACAAAAATTAATGCCTTTATAGTCAGCTTTCTTCTCTACATGTACATTTATACTCAGGCATAATTATATTCAATAAAAAGCCTTCTTGCATGATTACTTAAAAAAAAAAAAAAAGGACCGGGCATGGTAGCTCACGACTGTAATCCCAGCACTTTGGGAGGTCAAGGTCGAGGTCGAGGCAGGTGGATCACCTGAGGTTGGGAGTAAAGACCAGCCTGACAAACATGGTGAAACCCCATCTCTACCAAAAATATAAAAATTAGCCGGGCGTGGTGGCAGGCGCCTGTAATCCCAGGTACTCTAGAGGCTGAGGCAGGAGAATCGCTTGAACCCAGGAGGCGGAGGGTGCCCTGAGCTGAGATCGCACCACTGCACTCCAGTCTGGACCACAGATATGAAATCACAACCATTTAAGATTCAAACAAACTTGTGAAAAATTTTGAAAAGAGTTATTTCAGTCACTGTAATTAGAACAACCTTAGTTAATATGAAGAATTTGGGGGATTTCTGGCTATGGACAATAGCCTATTGGGGCATATGTACTAAAGAATAGAGAAAAGTGATGCATTTAAGTATAAAAACCAAACTAGTAAAGGAAGGAGTTCTTGACCTTCAGGGAGTTTCCTCTTGTTTTTTAATTCCCACAATAGATCAGTTCACCTATCAATCAGATCTTCCTCATCACATTCTTTGTCAAGGGTGAAATTCTGGTTCTCCCATGCACCTACACCCTACACAGAAAACGCTAGAAGCAACTCGTGATTGCCTTGTAGACCATGACATCCTACTAGGACAGTATATCCTACTATATGCATGAAGTCATTACTCACATTATGTAGATATATTCTGATTATGTCAACAACTTTATGAGATCATTTTGATTCCTCCCCAGATTTTTTTTTTTCTTGGAGAGGGAGGCTCTCCCAGGTTAGGAACTGTCCACAATTCATATGAATGTGTTGACAGCACAATCAAAGAGATGAACACAAAAATGTAAAACTGCCACATGATAATTATACAACTTGGAGAAAGATGTATTATAGCAAGCAATCTCACTGAAATTAAGTAATCGAAAATTTTGAACTCTTAGGCTGTAAGGTAGTTAAAATATAGCTAAGTTTTTCTAGTTAGCTGGAAAACGAGCTATTCGAGATTGCATATGAAGTGATTCTAGGAGAAAAAGCTATTTCATCCAGAGCTGCTGAAATCTAAGCGTGTGTTACACCAACATCTCCCCTCCCACCCAGCAACCCATCAACCATCTCCAATTTATTCTTTACACTTAGGATTATGACCAAGTTCACGTACTTAAAAGGGAGAAACCACAGAGACATCACACTGAAAGTTTCTCTGCTTTGGTCCAGCAGGAAATTCCAGTTGCTTCATTCACCGGAGCCAGTTAAGCTGCTGAAATGAAATGGATGATCGGAGAGATCACTATGTCAGGACATAGACTTGACTTTCAGGGTTGGAGGAAGCCAGACAAAGATGAATGGGATTCAGAGCCTGAACTCAAGGTCAAGGTTTTCTGAATCACAAAGAGCCGGTGGGTCTGGGAAAAGAAAGAAAATTCAGCGCCAAATGGGGAAACCCGTAAAGTCTGCATAGTTCTGCTTGTAGGTAAGAACACAGGTAGGCGGCGGGAAGAGAGGGGGCAAGCAACCCCAACGCTCGCCGACATCCCCAGGGTTTTACAAACGGATGGTCCTGAAGTTTCCAAAACTATAACTACTATAAGCCCAAATGTATATTCTCCCCTAGCTTTTCAACAGGCTACCTGCCTGTGACCCTTTTCCCACGACCTTGGCTCCTCCTCTGTCTGCAGCGCCGGTCTCCTCTCAGCCTCCCACACAGACAGACAGACAGACAGAGACAGACACAGAAGGAGCGGTCAGGGGGACTGGGCCAGCCCAATTCCCACCCTCTGCGCCCACTCCCTCGAGGTAGCCAAGACCCTCCAGGAGTCCGAGTCACAGAGCGCTCTGCGCCCCTGCCACCTGCCCAGCCTCCCGCTGGGGTCCGGCGGTCCCCACTCGAGACCCCGACATCGCGGGGCTCCGCGGCCCCCGCGCCGACCCGGGGCCGCCAGGGGGCGGGCGGGAGCAGCTCTCCGGGTGCCTCCCGGCCGGTTCCCCTCCCCCGGCCCGCCGGCCACTCACGGATTTTCACTCGGCGGTGGTCCAGGCGCACAGCGGCGGCGTGCAGGGCGTCGAGGCGGCGGTGCAGCGCGGCGGTGCGGTGGCCCAGCGCGGCCGCACTGGACCTCGAGCTCGACCGAAGATGTCCCCCAGCTCAGCGCGACAGGTCGCCAGCTGCGCTAGCAGGCAAGCCCAAGCAATGCGAGCTGAACCTGCTCCAGCGAGCGGAGAGGAGGCGCGCCCGCAGCCCGGCCCCGCCGCCTCGCCGGCGGCAGCCGACGCGGGCTCCAGAGGTCCTCTTGTGAAGGGCCATGGTCGGGGCGGGCCGCGTGCGCGGGACCTTCAAGTCATGCCCCCGTCGGCGCGGGGCGCGAGCCTGCATCCAACACAAAAGGAAGTCCCAGGCAGTGGCGGGGCGCAGAGGGAAGCTTGGCGCCCCTGCCCGCAGGGAGAGCCGGGGCGAGGCAGGAAGGACGGGACGATGGGCGCGCGGGCGGCCGCAGGCTCCCGGGCGGACGCGGGAACAGGGCTGGGGTCCGAGCCGCGGCTTCCTGGCGCACGTTCCATCCACCCGCAGGGCTTCGCGGGACCGCGCGGCTAGAGGAAGTTCCTTCAGGGAGCAGCGCCGAGGGCAGCGGCGGCCGCGGGCGGGAGGAGGAGCCGCGAAGTCCCCGATGAAGTTTGCAGGCGGGCAGGAAAGCGCCGCTGGCTCCTTCCCTCCCTCCGGATTGGAGAGGGAGGAGGGAAGCAGAGGGAAGTTGCCGGCGGGACACCGGGCGAGAGGGAGGGGAAGGCGAAAGGAAAGGAAAGGGGGAGGAGAAAAAGGGCGGCCCGGGAACCACCTGCAGGCTCACCGCGGCGCCAGCGCCCAGCGCCCAGCAGCCAGTGGCGGCCCCGGAGCCTCAGCGACAACCCTGAGGCGGGCGCGGGCGCACAGGTCCCCAGACGCCCACGTCCCACGTCGCCGCCCCAACTCCCCTTGGCAGCCCCCGGGCGGTGGGGCAGAGCCCTTGCCCGCCCCCCGGGCCGGGGTGGAGCGCAGTGTGGGCGCCGCGGAGGCGGAGGCGCCAGGACTGCCGCGGCCAACTCTGCTCGCGCTGCTCACCTGCGCCGCTGCCCACAGCGCTCCGCAGTCTGGAGCGCTCCGCCCCGCGGGGAACGCCCCGGGTCCCTCGGGGTACCCCTGGTCTCTCCCACTTCCCTTCTGGAAGGTGGCCAACGATTCTGGGCCGCCCGGGTGGACCTCAAAGAGAACGTCTTTAAATGTCCAGTGGCCAGGGGTTCTGTAGCCGACTAGGAGTCAGCGTCCGAATCGGAACAACTTCTCAAGACCTCTTTTCAGGGGGCGTCCAGTGAGTTTTTTTCAGCAAGGTGACTCCCCCTGTGACTGCCTGCTACTACAGCTGGAAAGGTCCAATCTGAAATGTGACTAATCTGGGTTTCTTCACCAAGCATGTGAGTTAGGGGTGGAGAACTAGAACCTAGAACACTGAATTCGGAGCCTGGAAGATACGTAAACTACATGCTATTGAGATCGTGGTCATGGGACACCCGCTAACACAAACCTTCTGGTAGGAACTATTTGAGAAGACTGGGTCCAGTATCCCCAAGCTAAAATCCCACTGTGTTTGCTCAGAAAAGGAATCTGGGTTCTTTGGTTTCTGCCTTCCAGCTGACCCTGGTTGCTCCTCTGTTTTATGGCATTTTGGGAGTCAGTCTCCCAGAGCAGCGCTGATTGTAATGAGAAGCGCGTTCCCTCACTGGGGCACAGGAGCAGTGGGAGACAATTGGGCCTGGGAAAGAGCTCCTCCAGATAAAACTTAGTAGACAAATACGGGTTGTGTTGTTGTTTGTTGTTGTTGTTGTTTTGGTCTTTATCCTGTTGTACAGCGCCTCATTTTTTACAATGTGGGCCAGTAACAGTTTCATATCACCTACTCGGACCACCTTCGGGGTTGTTATGAGACTCAAAGGAACTGCTGCTGTCTGTGGGAAAAAACATGCTTTGCAATTTATGAAGCACTGGATAAACATCAGGAACAGTATAAAAGCGTGCTACTTCCTCAAGAAATACTAGTTGAGTGCCTGTGTGTTGGACACTGGCTAGAGATAAGGTAATGTGCAAAGCTGGCTCTGTCCCTGTCATCATGAGACTCCCATGTAGTGGACCATGCATAACATTTTTAAATTATATATAATATGGCCGGGCACGGTGATTCATGCCTGTAATCCCAGCACGTTGGGAGGCTGAGGAGGACGGATCGCCTGAGGTCAGGAGTTTGAGACCAGCCTGGCCTAGTCTCAAACATGGTGAAACTATGTTTCAACATGGTGAAACCTAGTCTCCACTAAAAATACAAAAATTAGCCAGGTGTGGTGGTGGGGGCCTATAATCCCAGCTACTCTGGAGGCTGAGGCAGGAGAATCACTTGAACCCAGGAGGCGGAGGTTGCAGTGAGCTGAGATTGTGCCATTGCACTCCAGCCTGGGCAACAGAGCCAGACTCTGTCTGAAAAAAAAAAAAAATTATATACAATATAATTTGCCTATTTAAAGTGTATGACTCAGTGCTTTTTAGTATATTTACAATGTTGTGCAAACATCACCATGATCACTTTTAGAACATTTTAATCACACTGGTCTCAAAAAAAATTCTCTTTAGTACTCAGTTCCCTCCCTCCCAAACCATCACTAGCCGATTGCAACCACTCATGTGTCTATGGATTTGCCCATTCTAGAGGTTTCATATCAATGAAATCATACAATTGTGATTGTTTGTGACTGACTTCTTTCACTTAGTGTAACGTTTTCAGAGTTTATCCATGGAGTAGCATGGATCAGTTTTGATTCTTTTTTTTAAGGCTGCATAATATCCCATTGTTTGGATATGCCACATTTTGTTTATCCATTCATCAGTTAATGGACATTTGGGTGTCCACTTTTTGGCTATTATGATTAATGCTACTGTGAACATGTGTGTACAAGTTTTTGTGTGGACGTGTGTTTTCATTTCTCTTGGGTACATACCGAGGAGTGGAATTGATGAGTCATGGTGCCAATCTGTTTTCCGAAGTGATGCACCATTTTGCCTCCCAACCAGCAATGTATGAGGGTTCCAGTTTCTTCACATCCTCAGTAACACTAATTTTAATGTCTTTTTTATTACAGCCATTCTAGTGGGTATAATATCTCATTGTGGATTTGATTTGCATTTTCCTGATAGCTAGTGATAATGAGCATCTTTTCATGATTTTATCAGCTACCTGTTTATCTTCTTTCAAAAAAGATAACATTGTAGAAATGTCTGTTCAGATTCTTGGCCATTATTAAATGAAATTTTTGTCCATTTCTTATCAAGATGTAATAGTTCCTTGAATATTCTAGATACAAGTCCCTTAGGTGTAACATTTACTTCCTAATTGCTTTAACAGTCTGTTGTGGGTTTTTTGTTTTTTGTTTTGCGACATAGTCTCGCTCTGTCACCCAGGCTGGAGTGCAATGGGGCAATCTCGGCTCACTGCAACCTCCGCCTCCTGAGTTCAAGCGATTCTCCTGCCTCAGCCTCCTGTGTAGCTGGGATTACAGGTGCCTGCCACCACACCCAGCTAATTTTGTATTTTTAGTAGAGATGGAGTTTCACCATGTTGGCCAGGCTCGTCTTGAACTCCTGACCTCAGGTGATCCACCGGCCTCAGCTTCCCAAAGTGCTGGGATTACAGGCGTGAGCCATAGCACCCAGCCCAGCACTGTTCTTTAGTTTATTCCATCTTCTATTTCCTTGAGACTTTCCCATTGGTTTGAAAAGAATTATGATTTAGCCACATAAACTAATAAAAAGAGGGCAAGCATGTTTTTGTAAATTTGTAATCCTGGGGCAATATCAATAGGATTTTTTTGATAAAATGATTTCACTACTCCAGAAGCAGAATGTAAACTCTATACATAACCAAAACATGAAATTAACAGGACTCATGGGTATGTCCATAAAAGCAACTGAATTTTTAGTCTTCTGCTATCCCTTTAATAATCTGTTCCATGAGGATAGTTCTTCCTCTTCCACAGAATGAAACTCACGCAGTCCCATAACTTGTTTATTCTCTCAGGTAATAGAAAATCCTGTTACTTTAAGAGAAAAACCCTGCTCTTAATTCAGTAATTAAAATGTTGTCCCCTTCCCCACCAGGGGCCTCCTGTGGGCAGAAGTGCGGACAAGGAGCTTTGTTCCTCCCCCATGTCACTCTTCCACAGCCCACTTGCTAGCCATGGTAAGGGGAAAGAGGGGTGGAGGCCACAGGAAGGCATGTACTGAACTGGACCTCTGGTAGAAAGGCATTACCCACGCTGGGCTTGGTGGGTATTTGAAAGTGACTCTTCCATGAACACTGTTGTGAGCCCTCACTGGGAATGTTTGGCCATGCTTCCTGACACTGGCAATGAATTTTCTCTAGCTGTTTATTCTACCCCAACCTTGGTTTTCCTTCTGTCCCCTCCACACAGACTCTCAGCATCAGGGTCCTGTCAACCCTTCAGTGAGACTTTTTCAGAAGAATCCCTTTTAAAATGACCTCAAGCTGACCTTCCTGCTGCGGATTCCACATATGGTATCTGAGACTCACACAGTGTGGTTGGAAAATAGCACAGTGACCTCCCAGGCACAGGCCTCTGCCAACCCTCCACTGTCTGCCCTAGGATGCTGGCCTTCCTCCGATGGGAGTCAGGCCCAGTCTGCTGTTGGCCAGGAGCAGCCAGCAAGCTCCCTGGAAGGCCTGGAGAAGCCCTTCTCACTCAGCTTGGTGTTCGATGCCAGTGCCCCCGCCCATTGTGGGGTGAGGGTGGGACTCTCAGCACAGCCCTGTCCAAATAAATTCTCAGAAGCCTTCCTCCATCTGCAGTCACTTGAGTCTTTTGTAGCCTGTGTGATTAAGCATCTAAGCAGTCCTCAGCTATTTACTTTGAAATTTCGTAAGTGATTTTGGTATCTGCCATTTCTTGATGCATCAGTCACAACTTCCCTTCTAACATCCCATTAAGTAACATCTAAAACAGAACAAAAACATTGTGCCAACTTCTTCCAAGAAGAATTTAATGTCACTTCCTAAATTAAGCAGTTGGGCCCTGTCCCATGACTGTTCATCTCTGCTCAATAGTCATCAGGATCTGAGAAAGCAGAAACGAGCCCTGGGGGCCTAAGCTGTGTGTTTGTGTGTGTGTGCGCATGTGTGTATGTGTGTGTGTGATTATGAGGAACACTCTCCATTCTGTTTTTCATTAATATCTAAAGGGAAATTCTATTAAATCAATTCCAAGACCAAATATCGTTGACATTTGTGTGCTTTTTAAAGAGTCTAAAACAAGTGGAATGTATAGATAAACTATATTCTTTCCCAACTTTTTGATATATAGTACAATTGTTCCTGAATTGAAAGTCTAATGATTAATACTTTTTTTGTATTATCTTACCTGCTAGGGAAAAAAAATTGCCATGATGTGAAAAAGATGCAACAGGCACCGTGGGGTATAGCGTGTAACAGTCTTCTGTCCATGAAATACTGTGGTTTATATGCAGGATTAGCCATTTATATGCAGGATTAGCCCAGGGGTAGAAACCTCAGTCCAGCAAGTCTGGAGACTAGTAAACAAAAAAGAGACTTTTCTGCTTCTAACAGACATAGGCAAGTGGTAATTTCTCACCAAATTAAAAATAACACTGGTCTTTGATTAGCTAGAGAGATCGTCTTAAAATGCTTATCTGACTGTGTCCCCTCCCCAGCTCAAAATCTGTAAAGCTTTTCCATTACTTTTGAATTAACAAAATGAGGTCCACAAAACCCAGAGAGTGTTGTCCCTACCTTTCTCTCAAGCTGATTCCCCGTCTCCCTCGTCCTGTACTGCCCCCGCCCGCCTTGTGATCCGGGCCATATGGATTCAATGCCTCCTCCATTCTCCCTTCTCTGTCTCCTTTGTTAAGTTAGCTTTTCAGATTTTGGTTCAAATGTCACTTCCTTGACCAAACTTGCCCTCCCCTCCCAGGCCAGATCAAGTCTCTGTATTATAGACTACTAAACTTTCTGAACATTTAAGTGTTTCTATTTATATATTTATATAATTTATTATTATCTATATTAGGGCCCTGAAAAGAAACAGATCAACTCAGAAGAATCAATTAAGAGAACTTAATGAAGAAACAAAAACCAGAGGTGCTGAGGCACTCAGGAACTGCAAGAGCAGAAAACCTTTACAACTCCTTGGTTCAAAGGGTTGGGAAGGGAGCATCACCTTGATTCCCCACCCCAGGGATGGAGCACTCATCTACTAGCAGTTGGAAGTGCGGGGGCCAACAGGCCTCAACCAGATTTCTCTCTGGGACCTGTCCTTGCCTAAGGGGAACTGCCTCACCCAAAAGCATGTCCCCTTTCCCTGGGGCAGCCTCATGCAATGACTGGTCTATGCAGAGGTATGAAGATCCAGTTCACATGCCCCAAATTGGGACAACTAACTGCAGGGCCATCCTAGCCCACTCTGCCCAATCCTGATCCTCTCACTCGCCCACCCCAAGTGGTCATCCCATGAACACTCCCAAACTAACCTCCTACAGGCACAGTATCAGGGACTGCTTTGCACAGAACCTACCTGGAGAAAGGCCCAAGGTGAAGAAAGTGTCACCCAAGCCTTGTAAGGGCTTCCACTTTGGGCAAGCAGTGAATAGGGAAGACAGATCTCTGCCTCTCCCACTTCTCTATCTCCTGCCTGGATCTTCTATTGGTGGAAGCCATTGGGTAATGTAACCCACAGGGATCAGCCTTCTGGGGTAAAACACAGCAGAAGATAGATAATAGTGGGGAGAAGAGGGCAGAGACAAAATTTCCCCTTAGTAATCTGCCAGTACATACAGTGGCAAAAGAAGCCCCAAGTAACTAAGAGTCTTAGCTTCCAATTTAATAGAACTATGACTATTCATGTAGTTTGGATGTGTGTCCCTGCCCAAATCCCTTGTTGACACGTAATCCCTAATTTTGGAGGTTGGACTTGGTGGGAAGTGATTGGATCATGAGGCAGATATCTCATGAATAGTTTAGTATCATTTCTGTGGTACTATCCTGGCAACAGTGAGTGAATTCTCACAAGATCTGGTTATTTAAACGTGTGTGGCACCTTGTGCCCTAACTCTTGCTCCTGCTCTGGCCTTGTGATGTGCCTGCTGCTCCCTTCACTTTCCACTATGATTGTAAGCTTCCTGAGGCCTCCCCAGGAGCTGAGCCCAGTATCAGGCTTATTATACAACTTGCGGAACCAAGAGCCAGTTAAAACTCTTTCTTTATAAATTATCTAGTCTCAGGTATTTATAGCCATATGAGAGCATCCTAACACAGCTATGTTCTCTAATAGAAGGCTCGTTCCTTCTTTGTTAACAAGGACTTCCAATCAAAAGCCAGCTGGCAAGGGAACCTGAGGAATGCTGCATAAATCAGCCTTTTCAGACATGAAAGTATGGAGGAAGAGGAGGAAGACAGCATGTATTAGTTTGGTGCAAATGTAATTGCAGTTTTTGCATTATTTAAATTTGCCATTTGATACTGGAATACATTCTTAAATGTGGTTATGTTATACATCATTTTAATGTACATTTCACACTTTGTGGGGTTTTTTTTTTTTGCTAATGACTTATTACTTGCTGTTTATTTTATATTTATTTTAGACTATGGAAATGATAATTAGACAAAAAGCAAATTCGAGCAATTTTCTTACTCGAGAAAGCAACAGAGACAACTCACAACAACAACAATGCATTTGGCCCAGGAACTGCTAACAATCATGCAGTGCAGTCATGGTTCAAAACATTTTGCAAAGCAGATGAGAGCTTTGAAGATGAGGAGCATAGTGGCCAGCCATCAGAAGTTGACAATGACCAATTGAGAATAATCATCCAAGCTGAACCTCTTACAACTGGCAAAGAATTCAACGTCGGCCATTCTACAGGCATTTGAAGCAAATTGGAAAGGTGAAAAAGCTCGGTAAGTGGGTGCCTCATGACCTGAGCAAAAATTTTTAAAAATCATCATTTTGAAGTGTGATCTTCTCCTATTCTATGCACAATGAACCATTTCTTCATCAGATTGTGACGTGCAATGAAAAGTGGATTTTACAGACAACTGGTGGCAACCAGCTCAGTGGGTGGACTGAGAAACAGCTCCAAAGCAGTTTGCAAAGCCAAACTTGCACCAAAAAAGGTCATGGTCACTGTTTGGTGGTCTGCTGCTGGTCTGATCTACTACAGCTTTCTGAATCCTGGCGAAACCATTACATCTGAGAATTATGTTCAGCAGATTGATGAGATGCACAAAAACCTGCAGCACCTGCAGCACCTGCAGTCGGCATTGGTCAACAGAAGTGGCCCAGTTCTTCTCCACAACGCTAGACTGCACATCACACAACCAACGCTTCAAAAGTCGAATGAACTGGGCTACGAAGTTTTGCCTCATTCACCATATTCACCTGACCCTTCGCCAACCGACTACCACTTCAAGCATCTTGACAACTTTTTGTGGTGAAAATGCTTCCACAAGGAGCAGGATACAGAAAATGCTTTCCAAGGGTTCATCGAATCCCGAAGCACAGGTTGTTTTGTTTGTTTGTTCTGTGACGGAGTCTCACTCTGTCGTCAGGCTGGAGTGCAGTGGTGCGACCTTGGCCCACTGCAACCTCCACCTTCCGGGTTCAAGCGATTCTCCTGCCTCAGCCTCCCAAGTAGCTAGGACTACAGACACGTGCCAGCACGCCCAGCTAATTTTTTTGTATTTTTAGTAGAGATGTGGTTTCACCATGTTGGACAGGATGGTCTTGATCTCTTGACCTTGTGATCCACCCGCTTCAGCCTCCCAAAGTGCTGGGATTACAGGCGTGAGCCACCGCACCTGGCCCCAAAGCACAGATTGTTATGCTATAGGAATAAACAAACTTATTTCTTGTTGGCAAAAAATGTGTTGATTGTAATGATTTCTATTTTCATTAATAAAGATGTGTTTGAGCCTAGTAATAAATTATTTAAAATTCACGGTCTAAAACCGCAATCACTTTTGCACCAACCTAACAGGAAATAACCAGCACCCTACTGTGCTATCGTATTAGTCCATTCTCATGCTGCTATGAAGACATACCCAAGACTGGGTGATTTATAAAGGAAAGGGCTGTGAGACTGACCCTACACCAATCCGTTAGCTTGTCTGGGCCTCCATTTCCTCATGATGAAAAGCATAAAGTTTTCTCCTCTACCTATACATTAATTTCTGTTTTGCTTTTTTTCTTTTCTTTTAGCTGTTAGAAGCATGGGCATCCTACCTATACATTTAGCTGTGCTCATACATTCATCATTACTTCCTTCCTCCATCCTAAAGCAGAATGCAATTCTATCCAAGATGTTCTTGGCACCTGGGCTTAGGAGTCCATCTGTTCCTGCACCCTCCACAACCTTTCACCAAGTATTACCCTCTGTTTTTGCATCTTCACCTTTTCTTTCTCCGTTTGCCACTCAATATTTAAAATACACTCAAGCCTCTCTCATTGAAAGATTAAAACCCTTCTCTTCATTTTGGTTTCCTAAGTAGCTAGCCACAACCCCTTCTCCCTCTGCTTCATGGTCAAGCTTCTAGATTATCCTGCATTGAAAGTTTTCAGGTGCACAACCATTCACTGCCATCTGCTTTCTCACCCATCCTTGCTTTGAAATGGTTCTGCTGCTGTCTCTGGCACCTTTCTGCTTGCTTTGGTCCTTGGATGTCAGCTTCATTCCCACTTTCTTGAAACTTTGTCCCCAGGTGTCTGCCATGTTCTTCTTATTACTCACTCTATATCACACTTTTCAAGCTTTCGGGACTGAAGGCTATGAACACATTCTCCAAAAATGTGGCCTTTATTTTTTCTGTACCTCTAAAGTCAACACATTGATGTACCTCAGTTCATCCAGACAACCTGAGCAACTCAGCCATGCCTATGACTTAATGGCCAAAAGTCTCCAACTTCAAGCAGGGTTCATATCTCAGTTCTTACCACCTACCAGCTGTGTGAGCTTGGGAAAAGTAGTTTACCACTCATATTTCAGTTCATCTGTGAAATGGAGATTGTAATGAGATAACCCTGACATGGTTGCCAGGGTCTCATGAGTTATAACATGTAAAGTGCTTAGATATCACTTGTTACATAATTGTTGATATTTAATAAATGTTTGTTATATCACTAGATATCTTCCTCTTTCCCTTTCTCTCCCCCTTCCCTCTTACCCCTTCTCTCTCTGTCTCTTTCTCTCTGTCCCTTTCTCTCTGTCCCCAAGTCAATATATTCAACTAATAAAGTGCATTTCAACATGAACCTCCAACATATATGTCCAAAATTGAGCTCTATCTACTCCACTACCCTTCCTCCTGCATTTCTTATACATGAACGAATCCTCACAGCATGCCAGAGTCCTCCATGCAGAAGGACAGCCTACATCCTTGGGATACAGTTATTCAATTGGTTACAAATCAGCCACCCAAATTATATTCCTCCATCTCATCTATAAAAGTGTTGGGAGTCTATTAACCTTATTGAAATCATGTTGCCATTCTTCTACAAGTTACCATCTCAAAAAGAAACTAAAGTTCTATGATCCAAAGAGAGAAAATAGCCATAGAAAATGAAATGCAGACTGGGCGCGGTGGCTCATGCCTGTAATTCCAACACTTTGAGAGGCCAAAGCCAAAGTGGAAGGATCACCTGAGCTCAGGAGTTCAAGACCAGCCTGAGCAACATGGCAAAACCCCATTTCTACAAAAAATACAAAACATCAGCTGGGTGTGGTGGCACACGCCTGTGGTCCCAGCTACCCAAGAGGCTGAGGTGGGAGGATCACCTGAGCCCAGGAGGTGGTCAAGGCTGCAGTGAACCAAGGTAATGCCACTGTACTCCAGCCTGGGTGACAGAGTGAGACCCTGTCTTAAAAAAATTAAATAAAATGCTGCAAATAAATATCCTTTAAAATCTCAATGAGAGCAATTAGAAATAAATTTTCTATAGTTATTCAACTATAATACATAATGTTTATAAAGAACATGGACAAAAAGAAAAGAAAACCTGAATCAGAACTAGGGCAGAAGCATTTCTCTTAGCCAATTTTACCAACACCATATTGAGAAGGAATCAGAAGTACTAGAATTATAGTAGGTGTTCTTTTTAGTCTGTTGTTTTCGTATGTATGCTTGGGTGAGCTGTTTAGGAAACTGTATCTAGTTATGGATGACTCCCTGAAGAGCTGCTTTCACCCAGTAGCCTTTTGAAAACTCAGCTGGCCTTTGTCAACTGACAATACAAGAAACAGTTTATAAATCTATTATTTTGTTTGCTATGAATATTTACTTGATAAATTCCTTTTAAAAGCAATAATAGGAATAGCATTGCTTCCTGGAAGAAATAATTTTTTTCTCTCTCATGATTAATCAAAGTTTTAAACTAACCCTAGTTTTCTTATCACTGGTTTTGATGACAAATTTGGTTTCTGAGTCAAATTCATTGTATTTTAGTGTCTGGGCAGGCCCTCCTGGATGGGATGTTTGTGTTCAATTTGCCCAGTACCCAATACCCCCACCATCATGATTACTAACCTACTATTCTATTTTCCATCGCCACACTCTTTAAAATTTTTATTTACTTTTTTACAAGTGTATCTGCTGAGTGCCTCAAATCCTTGGTGAAGGTGAAGTGTGCATTACATTTAGTTTATTGGTGAATCAATTATTTAATATGGGTACCATTATTCCCAATTCACCCCTCATATTTTTTTAATGTTCTAAGGTTACAAACATTGTTTATGCATTATCAACAGGAGGCACTGAACTAATTAAGCCCACTTGACAAATGCAGTGACCACCCTACTGCCCAGACTGTATAGATCAGGCAAGTCCCTGATTGATGCCTGACCATCTTATCCAAACAGTAGGCCTCCCTCTTCCAGAGTCCATACTCCAAAGATAGTTTGAGAAGATGATAGGGAGGGCAGATGTATTAGTTCTCTAGGACGGAACTAATAGGATAGACGTATACATGAAAGGGAGTTTATTAAGGAGTATTGACTCACACGATCACAAAGAGAAGTCCCACAATAGGCCATGTGCAAGCTGAGGAGCAGGGAAGCCACTCTGAGTCCCAAAACCTCAAAAGTAGGGAAGCCAACAGTGCAGTCTTGAGCCAGTGACTAAAGGCCTGAAAGCCCCTGGCAAACCAGTGGTGTAAGTCCAGGAGTCCAAAAGCTGAAGAACTTGGAGTCTGATGTTCGAGGGCAGGAAGCATCCAGCATGGGAGAAAAACGAAAGCCAGAAGACCCAGGCTGTCTGTTCTTTCCATTCCTGCTTTTATGGTGGCAGCTGATTAGATGGTGCTCACCGAGATTGAGGATGGGTTGGCCTGTCCCAGTCTACTGACTCAAATGTTAATCTCCTTTGACAACACCCTCACAGACCCACCCAGGAACAATACTTTGCATGCTTTAATCCAATCAAGTTGACACTCAGTATTAGCCATCACACCAGACAAATTTATTATTCTGCAAATTCATATTATCTTTCTTTTCCAATTTCTCTTGGGAGTCCTCATTCTGTACCTCTCCTCCATCCCTCTTTTGGCCATTTAATTATTTCATTCTTTATCCTCAGAAAGAAGTGAGGAAAACGTGGCCAAATATTAGACTGTTAAAACTGTGTACCTGAGACAGGAAAAAAATTAAAGACCAGTGCTCTGTAGTAAAAGCAGAAAATTAAGAGAATTTGTTTTTTGATTTGTGACGTGCTGAAAAAAAAGTTTCTTCTAGAAGTATCTATAGAGACTGTTTGTATTTCCTACCTACAGTAATTATCTAAATTGTCCACGTCTTACCGACCATGGAGATCTAAGCAAGGCATGAAAAATGGCTTTTTCCCAGTTTTGAAGAAGTTATTCTAACAAGTTTAGACTCCTTGCTTTACTATTTTCTTTCCTCATTTTCNTTTTTGAATAATGCATGCTGGAATTTTGAATGATCATACTTCAACAAATAAAACTTGAAAAGGGAACACTGTCAGTAACAGAATAATCCATTATCTTGTGCAGGCAATTGATTATTTGTAATATTACCCATCTCCAAGTATCAAAACTGAAGAGCTTTTTCATTAATTCGAGAAACTGGAGCATTCTCAGAAATGTCCTCAGTAATATATCTTAGCCAGAACTGGGTTTGCTGTGAAGATGATGAAGGTGAAGCCTCAGAGCCCTTCATTGTTTTTTTTCCTTAGGCCCTGCAAGGAGGCCCTATCAATGTAAGGATCACATTTTTTTTTTAAATATACTTTAAGTTCTAAGGTACATGTGCATAACATGCAGGTTAGATATGTATACATGTGCCATGTTGGTTTGCTGCACCCATCAATTCATCATTTACATCAGGTATTTCTCCTAATGCTATCCTTCCCCCACCTGCCACCCTGTGACGGGCCCCCGTGTGTGATGTTCCCCACCCTGTGTCCAAGTGTTCTCATTGTTCAATTCCCAGCTATGAGTGAGAACATGTGATGTTTCATTTTCTGTCCTTGCGATAGTTTCCTCAGAATAATGATTTCCAGCTTCATCCATGTCCCTGCAAAGGACATGAACTCATCCTTTTTTATGGCTGCATAGTATCCCATGGCATATATGTGCCACATTTTCTTAATCCAATCTATCATTGATGGACATTTGGGTTGGTTCCAAGTCTTTGCTATTGTGGATAGTGCTGCAATAAACATACGTATGCATGTGTCTTTATGGTAGCATGATTTACAATCTTTTGGGTATATACCCAGTAATGGGATCACTGGGTCAAATGGTAATTCTAGTTCTAGATCCTTGAGGAATCACCACACTGTCTTCCACAATGGTTGAACTAATTTACACTCCCACCAACAGTGTAAAAGCATTCCTATTTCTCCACATCCTCTCCAGCATCTGTTGTTTCCTGACTTTTTCATGATTGTCATTCTAACTGGTGTGAGATGTTATCTCATTGTGGTTTTGATTTGCATTTCTCTGATGACCAGTTATGAGGAGCATTTTTTCATGTGTCTGTTGACTGCATAGATGTCTTCTTTTGAGAATTGTCTGTTCATATCCTTTGCTCACTTTTTGATGGGGTTGTTTTTTTCTTGCAAATGTGTTTTTCTTTGTAGGTTCTGGATATTAGCCCTTTGTCAGATGGGTGGGTTGCAGAAATCTTCTCCCATTCTGTAGGTTGCCTTTTCACTCTGATGGCAGTTTCTTTTGCCGTGTACAAGCTCTTTAGTTTAACTAGATCCCATTTGTCTATTTTGGCTTTTGTTGCCATTGCTTTTGGTGTTTTAGTCATGAAGTCCTTCCCCACGCCTATGTCCTGAATGGTATTGCCTAGGTTTTCTTCTAGGGTTTTTATGGTTTTAGGTCTTACATTAAAGTCTTTAATCCATCTTGAATTAATTTTTGTATAAGGTGTAAGGAAGGGATCCAGTTTCAGCTTTCTACATATGGCTAGCCAGTTTTCCCAGCACCATTTATTAAATTGGGAATCCTTTCCCCATTTCTTGTTTTTGTCAGTTTTGTCAAAGATCAGATGGTTGTAGATGTGTAGTGTTATTTCTGAGGCCTCAGTTCTGTTCCATTGGTCTCTATATCTGTTTTGGTACCAGTACCATGCTGTTTTGGTTACTGTAGCCTTGTAGT
>NW_016813861.1:1644573-1684259 GCF_001698545.2 Rhinopithecus bieti | reverse complement strand
CGCGGTTTGGAGCTCCATCAGGTCATTTAAGGACTTCTCTACACTGTTTATTCTAGCTAGCCATTCGTCTAATCTTTTTTCAAGGTTTTTAGCTTTCTTGTGATGGTTCAAATATCCTCCTTTAGCTCAGAGAAATTTGTTATTACTGACCTTCTGAAGCCGAGTTCTGTCAGCTCGTCAAAGTCATTCTCTGTCCAGCTTTGTTCCATTGCTAGTGAGGAGCTGTGATCCTTTGGAGAAGAGGCACTCTGATTTTTAGAATTTTCAGCTCTTCTGCTCCGGTTTCTCCCCAGCTTTGTGGTTTTATATACCTTTGGTCTTTGATGTTGGTGACCTACAGATGGGATTTTAGTGTAGAAGACCGTTTTGTTGATGTTGATGCTATTCCTTTCTGTTTGTTATTTTTCCTTCTAACAGTCAGGTCCCTCAGCTGCAGGTCTGTTGGAGTTTGCTAGAGTTCCACTCCAGACCCTGTTTCCCTGAGTATCCCCAGTGAAGGCTGCAGAATAGCAAATATTACAGAACAGCAAATATTGCTGCCTGATCCTTCCTCTGGAAGCTTCATCCCAGAGGGGCAGCCACCTATATGAGATGTCTGTTGGCCCCTACTGGGAGGTGTCTCCCAGTTAGGCTACACGGGGGTTGGGGACCCACTTGAGGAGGCAGTCTGTCCATTCTCAGAGCTCAAATGCCATGCAAGGAGAACTACTGTTGTCTTCAGAGCTGTCAGCCAGAGACATTTAAGTCTGCAGAAGTTGTCTGCTGCCTTTTGTTCAGTTATGCCTTGCCCACAGAGGTGGAGTCTAGAGGCAGTAGGCTTTGTTGATCTGTGGTGGGCACCCAGTTCGAGCTTCCTGGCTGCTTTGTTTACCTACTCAAGCCTCAGCAATTGCGGACGCCTCGCAGATCAATCTCAGACTGCTGCACTAGCAGGGAGGAAGGCTCTGTGGGTGTGGGACCCGCCAAGCCAGGCACGGGAGAGAATCACCTTGTCTGCTGGTTGCTAAGACCTTAGGAAAAAAAAGCACAGTATTTGGGCATGAGTGCCCCACTTTTCCAGGTAGTCTGTCACGGCTTCCCTTGGCTAGCAAAGGGAAATCCCCCAACCCCTTGTGCTTCCCAGGTGAGGTAAGGCCCTGCCCTGCTTCAGCTCGCCCTCTGTGGGCTGCACCCACTGTCCAACCAGTCCCAATGAGATGCACCAGGTACCTCAGTTAGAAATGTAGAAATCACCCATCTTCTGCATTAGTCACTCTCGGAGCTGCAGACCGGAGATGTTCCTCTTTGGCCATCTTCAAAATTTACCCTACTCTTCTCTTTTTTTTTTAGAGATAGGGTCTCACTATTTTGGCCAGGTAAGTCTTAAACTCTTGGCCTCAAGCAATCCTCCCACCTCAGTTTGCTAGGATTACAGGCACGAACCACCATGCCTGACTGCTTTTTTCTTTTCTTTTTTGTTTTTTTTTTTTTTTTTTTTGGTGTTTTTTTGGCATGTGTGTGACAAGGTCTTGCCATGTCACTCAGGCTGGAGTGCACTGGCTCAAACACAGTTCACTGCAGCCTCCAATTCCTGGGCTCAAGTGATCCTCTCACATCAGTCTACCAAGTAGCTGGGACTACAGGCATGTGCCACCACATCTGGCTAATTTTTGTGTTTTTTGTAGAGAGAGAGTTTCGCCATGTTGCCTAGGCTGGTCTCCAACTCCTGAGCTCAAGTGATCAGCCTGCCTCAGCCTCCCAAAGTGCTGGGATTATAAGCATGAGCCACTACACTCAGCCTGGTATTCTTTTTTCTTGAAGAGGGACTTCAAAATTGCATACATTTCAGGATACCTAAAACTTAGATTTATGCCTTATCTCAATGAAAAGCAATTCAGCAGTGTATTTTCTCCAAAGTAAGATTGTAACTACAGCAAGCCAGCTCTCATCTATAAAATACCGTTTTAATTGCTTACAACTGAAGAAAAATATGCATCTATTTGGTTCATTTATATAAAGCTATTATTAAAGTATATAAAACTATAATCTAGAGAAAAGGTTTTTGTTAATTTTTGAGACAGGGTCTCATTCATTTGCCCAGAGTCCTGTGACCCAATCTCAGCCCACTGCAGACTCAACTTCCCAGGCTCAAGCAGTTCTCCTACTTCAGCCTCCCAAGTAGCTGGGACTACAGGTGCGCACCATCATGTCTGGCTACTTTTTTGTGTTTTTAATAGAGACAGGGTTTTGCCATGTTGCCCAGGCTGGTTTCAAACTCTTGAGCTCAAAGGATCTGCATGCCTCAGCCTCCCAAAGTGCTGGGATTATAGGTGTGAGCCACTGTGCCCAGCCAGGATTTTTGTTTGTTATTATTATTTTTTTAGAGATGGAGTCTCACTCTGTTGCCCAGGCTGGAGTCCAGTGGTGCAATCTCAGCTCACTGCAACCTCCGCCTCCCAGGTTCAAGCAGTTCTCCTGCCTCAGCCTCCTGAGTAGTGATGACTACAGGCACCTGCCACCATGCCCAGCTTATTTTTGTATTTTTAGTAGAGACGGTGTTTCACCATGTTGGTCAGGCTGGTCTCAAACTCCTGACCTCAGGTGATCTGCCCGTCTCAACCTCCCAAAGTGCTGGGATTACAGGCATGAGCCACCATGCCCCAGTCAGGATTTTTAAATATTCAAATAAGCCCCATTGTAATTTTGATAACTATCTTTTAACTTGTATTAATAATTTAGCCATAATTCACATTACCTTGTAAACTAGGGGAACTTGGCTATAATTCAAATATACAACTGATCTGGTCATAGACATGATTGGATGTGTAAAAATTTGTGCCTCTAAAGATTTGAAATAATATCCTGAGCATCTCCCCTTTCAGAACAAAGTATACTTTAAAATAACCAATGTAGTAAAACATAAAATGTTACATGTCCATTATGACCTGTTGGTAAGGACATTAAAGTTTTATCAAATTAGAACATTTATGAAATATGAGAATCTTTCATCAAAGAACATTCTTTCTGTAGTTTAAATGCAACAATTATAATCCCAACCATGCTTGCTAATCTTAGCTGCCTGGAAGTTAGAAAGAGACAAAGGTAATTCATAAGACAGCTTGGTACCCAAAACCACCTAGGTTTTTGTGGTCTAGAGTCAACACCTCAAATTATATTGAGAAACAAACAGGCACCCAAAGGGAAATGTAGACTACAATTCTAGCAAGCTATAATTTTGTTCCTTGTAGTTTGTGCCTCTCCACTGCAAAGTGGCTCTAGTCTGCCTGGCCCACAGCTTCCACTTGGCCTCTTAGAGTGTGCTCCAGCAAAAAGCTCACTATGACCATCTAGAATAGTGCTCCCAGAAGCTGTCATGGAGTTGTAGCCATAATGGGTGCTCACCCCTAAATATCTGCTGGTAATGATACCATGATGATTATGGCAAGCCAAGACTGACTCTGGATGATCTGGCTCACAATCCCACCCGGATCAACTTGCACAGTCACTTGTACATGAGTCATGGTCCTGATTCTATTGTTGAAATAAAAGGTTTGGTGAAGTGCTCTTGCACCTTGAGAGCGAAGACATTATGTCAAGGCCAAGTGTCTCAAACTTGAGGGTAAGAATGGAGAGTAGAAAGCTAACAATACCAGAAAGGGCCCATATTTTTTGAGTTATGACACTGATTTCCTGCCTTAAAAATGAATGACATTTCCAAGGCACCTACCATTTACTGGGGATTATGCCAAGGGCTTTTTATGCCTTATCTCATTTCATATCTACAAACGGGAGATTTTATTAGTACTGCTATTTTGCAGGTAAGGAAACAGATTCAGAGGGGTGTATAGCAGCAAACAGCTAGTACATGAAGGAAAGATCCTGGATTTAAACTTAGCCTGCTGGCCTCAAGAACTTGGACTCAAGAGCTCAGAAACATCATGCCAAAGTTTTCCAAAGTTTGAAACTCTGGCAGTCTGTGACAGGATTTTATTTGGTGCACAGATGCTTTATTAAATTTTGAAAAAGTTTTTTCTTTGAAGTTCTTTCAATTTTTCTTTTAAATCTAAGTTTCAGTTTCAGAAAATCTCTTTGCTCATGTATATGAGTATATACTGTTAGAAGAAACCAGGCCACATCTTGAATGCTTTGCTGCTTGGAAATTTCTTCTGCCAGATACTCTAAGTCATCTCTCTCAAGTTCAAAGTTACAAAGATCCCTAGAGCTGCAAGTCTCTTTGCTAAAGCAGAGCAAGAGTAACCTTTACTCCAGCTCCCAATAAGTTCTGCATCTCTGAGACCACCTCAGCCTGGACTTCACTGTCTATATCACTATCAGCATTTGGTCACAACAATTGAACAAGTCTCTAGGAAGTTCCAAACTTCCCCTCATCTTCCTGTCTTCTTCTGAGCTCTCCAAACTGTTCCAACCCCTGCCCATTACTCAGTTCCAATGACACTTCCACATTTTCAGGTATCATTATAGCAATGCCCCACTTCCCAGTACCAATTTTCTGTATAAATTCATTCTCTTATTGCTATAAGGAACTACCTGAGACTGGATAATTTATGAAGAAAATCGGTTTAATCAACTCTTAGTTCTGCAGGCTGTACAGGAAGCATGGCTGGGGAGGCCTCAGGAAACTTACAATCATGGTGGAAGGTGAAGGGAAAGCAGGCACATCTTCACATGACAGAGCATGTGAAGAAAGAGGGAAGCGGGAAATGCTACATACTTTTAAACAAGCAGATCTCGTGAGAACTCACTATCAAGAGAACAGCAAGGGGGAAGTCCACCCCCATGATCCAATCACCTCCCACCTGGCCCCTCCTCCAACACTGGGGATTACAATTCAACATGAGATTTGGGCAGGGACACAGACCCAAACCATATCAAGACCTGAATGGCCAAAACAACTTTGAAAAAGCAAAACAAAGTTGGAGAACTAACTCTACCTGATTTCAATGCTTCCTATAAAGACACAGTGTTCAAGACAATGTGAGAATGAAGTAAAGGTAGACAAATAAATCAATGAAACAGAAAAGAGAGTGGAGAAATACGCCCACACATAAATGGAAAACTGATTTTCAACAAAGGTGCAAAGGCAATTCAGTGGAGAAGGGATCATCTTTTCAAAAAATGGTGCTGGAATAATAAAACAGCCATATGCAATAATAATAACCTTTTATCCATGCCATGCACCATATACAAAAATTAGTCCCAAATTGATCATTGACCTAAATGTAAAACCTAAAGCTAAAAAACTTCTAGATGCTAACATAGGAGAAAATCTTTGTGGCCATGTGTTAGGCAATGATTTCTTAGATACAACACCAAAATTATGATCCATTTTTTAAAACTAGTATATCGGACTTAATCACAATGAAAAACTGCTCTTTGATGGATACTGTTAAGAGAAATAGAAGACAGACCATAGATTGGGGGAAAATTCTTGCAAAGCACATATCTAATAAAGGACTTGTATTAGAATACAAAGAACTCTTAAAAAAAGAAGTTGCCCTGCAGTAAAAGAGTGAAGCAAATTGAGAAGCAAAATGAGTCCTGGCAGCATTCTGACCCTAAATGCTGGTTGCCCTGAGATGTAGCTACACTGGGGCTTCCCCACAGTTTGGTTACATGAGCCCATAAATTACCCTTTCTGTCTGGTTCATGTAAGGTTTCTATTACTTGTCACCAAAAATACATCCTCATTTAGAGGAATGGAAGTATGAGAGAGAGGATCCAAAAGATGGAATATAAAAATGATTTTTCTATAAGAGTAACTGTTGAGAAACAAAAGATTTAGTGTGATCACAAGGAACCGGTGGCTAACTTGATCATACACTTGGCTACAAGTTTAGTTTTTTTGTTTTTGAGACAGAGTCTCTGTCACCCAGGTTGGAGTGCAGTGGCATGATCTTAGCTCACCGCTATCTCTGCCTCCCAGGTTCAAGTGATTCTCCTGCCTCAACCTCCTGAGTAGCTTCGATTACAGGCACGTGTCACCACGCCCGCCTAATTTTCATTTTTTAGTAGAGACAGGGTTTTGCTCTGTTGACCAGACTGGTCTCAAACTCCTGACCTCAAGTGATCCACCTGCCTCGGCCTCCCAGAGTGCTGGGATTACAGGTGTGAGCCACGGTGCCCAGCCAGGTTCATTTTTTACTGAGTATGTATTACATTAAAAAAAAAATTTCAACTTTTTTTTTAGATTTGGGAGTACATGTGCAGGTCTGTCACATGGAAACACTGCATGACGCTAAGGTTTGGGGTATGGATGATCCCATTACCCAGGCAGTGAGCACAGCACCCAACAGGCAGTCCCTCAGCCCTCAGCCCACTCCCTTCCTCCTCCCTAAAATTTTTAAAGCACACATATTTCAATCCAAAAAAATTAACTCTAGATATTTACCCTAGATAAACCTGTGCACTAAGAGAAATGTGTAAAGATATTTGCCACAGCTTCATTGTAATAATAACACAATTACAAACAACTGAGTTGTCCATCAAAAGAGGAATAGTTATGTAATCCATTGTAGATTCATATTGTAGCTGGGCTAGGTGGCTAATGCCTGTAATCCCAGCACTTCGGGAGGCCAATATGGAAGGAGTGTTTGAAGCCAGGAGTTCAAGACCAGCCTGGACAGCATAAGAATACCCCTATCTCTCCAAAAAAAAAAAAAAAAAAAAAGGCTACACGCACCAGTAGTCCCAGCTACTCAAGAGGCTGAGGTGGAGCTTGAGCCCAGAATTTGAAGGCTGCAGTGAACCACGATTGTGTCACTTGCACTCCAGCCTGGATGACAGAGCAAGATTCTGTCTCACAAATACATACATACATAAAGATTCATATCATGCAATGCCTGGCAATAGTTAAAAAGCATAAGATGGATCTGTTTGTGCTGACATGGAAAGAACTACAAGACATTGCTATGTAAAATAAGCAAATCAAATCATTAGCATATTTAGTGTTTAAAATAAAATACACCAAAAACCCTCTATATTTCTATATGGGAACATGCATGTGTAGGTAAATGTAAACAAAAGAACTAGAAGTTTCCACCTCCAACTGTTAATTGGGTTTACCTCTGTGGGGATGGGGATTGGGAGCAGTTAAAAGGAGCCTTTCATTACATCTGTTTTTTTTTCAACTTTTGCACATAAATAAATTCACTAGAACTTGTTTAACTAAAACAAATGAAAGAGTATGAATAATTTTACTGAGTGTAAATGGTGTACTAGCTATTATGTAAGATAGATAAAGTCTCTGCTGGATGGAAATGGCTACATGTACACAGTTTTGGAGTCAGTATATTAGGGACTTATGCTCATAACTTCCAATAATAAGTGATCAAGTAGCACTAAAAAAGAGACTTAAAAAGAAAAAAGAGAGACTTTTTTAAGAAGGTCAATTAGGATAGGATACAAGGAACAGACAATGTTTTATATTTATGAACAGAATATCTGACAAATGGATGGTTTTTCAGAAGCTCATCCATAGGTTCCTTGTTGGAAACTCAATGAATTTTCCCACAGAAAGGATGTTTAGATTTCAAGTCACAAAATCTGTTGTATCAGTGTTCTGTGATAGGACACATCAGAAACACTCTGGAAATTAAGGCAAAAAAATTTGTTGAATGCTACAGAGGAGTTCACAGAATCTAGGGATATATGAAATTTCAGCCCTTAGGAAGAACAAGGACCAACGTAACTCTCAGATATAGGCTACTAATGGACAGATGGGTTATCAGTCTTTTCTGAAAATCAGAATCTTCAATCAAGTGATATAAGAAAAGTATTGGTAAACCCTTATGTCTGTCTACTTCAGCTTCCTAGGTTCTTTAAACTGGCTGGTCAGGTCCTCAAAATGTTGAAGTTTTGAAGACTTTCTAAGTTCACATCCAGCTGTGCTACTTGCCATGTGACTTTGAACAAATTACTTAATTGTAACTATCTTCATCTGTAAATATGGGGACAAAACCGTACCTAGCTCCTAGGCTTTTTGAGAGGATTAAGTTAAATGTTAAATTATTGGCATAGAATATATATTCAAAAAATAATAACTGATTATTTTCTTTTCATAAACAAAAATACATCAAACTGTTAAGTATTCATAATAGGGCATCTATAAAAGGATAGTCTCTCATCATTTACAAAGTTTCTCTAATAAGAGCATTTTATTCTAATTTTAAAGATAAATATTTTTAAAGGTCTGAGTTGCAACAATCTGATGACTAAAATTACAGTATGATCTGCTACTCAAATTCGATATTTTTATGATCAATCAACAATGTTCAGATGTCTTTAGTAGAGTTTAAGAACCACAATTAAGGAAATTTTACCCATGCAAGTTAATAAAATTTTTGCTTCCAAAGAAAAGATAATATAGTTCTCTAATTGGAACTGACTTAGTTCAGCAGATCCAAGTGAGTTTCAAAAATGTATATTTCATGCCTTGGTTCTTTTTTTGTATATTCATTATTCATGATAGTTCTGTCTTGGTCTTGAACAAATAAACACCAGAATATTTCAAAATACTGAACTGTCTGTCCTGGCAAGACATAGATCCCAAATGACTAAAACCAAAAAGGTCACAAGATGTTTCCCTTCATTTTGTCATTTGATCTTAGATAGGCTGCTCTCAAAACACAAGCTACAATAAGTAGCTATTTCAAGACAAGACAGCCCAAATCTATCATTTAAAAGAGGAAATAAGTGGTGAGGACACTGCATTCCTAAACTAGAACTTCTGAACTGAAAATTTTTTGTTTGTTTAAAGTAATTCCACATGACAAGAAATCAGTAAGAGAAGAATCCCATATTAGTCAGGCATATTAAGAGCTGGCTTTCTGACCACCCACTTCACTGCCTTTCTAACCAGCCTCCTCTACATATATGCAGGTTGCAAAGTGAGACACTTGCTTTCCTAGACTCCATGCGATGGACGTAGAACAGCCATGTGGCCCAGTTCTGCCCAATGAAGTATAAACAGAAGTCTCTGCTTGAGGCTTCTTAGAAATGCTATTTTAAAGCCTGGGCATGCTGGGCCTCGTGGCTCACACTTGTAATGTCAGCACTTTGAGAGGCCAAGGCAGGAGGATCACATGAACACAGGAGTTTAAGACCAGCCTAGGCAATATAGGGAGAACCCATCTCTACAAAAAAATGTAAAACTTAGCTGGGCATGGTAGTGTGAGCCTATGGTCTCAGCTACTTGAAAGGCTGAGGTGAGAGGATTGTGAGATCCTGGGAGGTCAAGGCGGCAGTGAGCCATGATCGCACCACTGCACTCCAGCCTGAGTGACAGAGCAAGACCCTGTCTCAAAAACAAAACAAAACAAAAAATCAAATAAAGGTTGGGCTGGCAACTTCCATCACACTTTGCACCTTCTTCTTCCTCTTTCTTCCCACTTGGGACACTGACATGATGCCTGAAGTGAAGCTATTTTTCACACAAATGAGAGCCACATGAAGACATGGTTCAGCCACCATATCAGCCCAGGAAACTTATCTCTAGATATCTTTGTCACTTGAGGCAAATAAACTCCTTATTTATTTAAACTTACCTTTCTGGCCAGACGCGGTAGCTCACGCCTGTAATTCCAGCACTTTGGGAGGCCGAGGCAGGTGGATCACTTGAGGTTAGGAGTTTGAGACCAGCCTGGCCAACATGATGACACCCCATCTCTACTAAAGTTACAAAAATTAGCTGGGTGTAGTGGCAGGCACCTGTAATCCCAGCTACTCGGGGGGCTGAGGCAGGAGAATCACTTGAACCTGGGAGGCAGAGGTTGCAGTCAGCCAAGGTTGCAGTGAGCCAAGGTCGTGCCATTGTATGCCAGCCTGGGCAACAAGAGCAAGACTCCATCTCAGAAAGTAAAATAAAATAAAATATAAATAAATAAACCTACCTTTCTTGGGTCTTCAGTTGCTTGCAGGCAAACACACTTATAACTGATAAAAGTAGGCGGGGCACAGTGGCTCATGCCTGTAAATCCCAGCACTTTGGAAGGCTGAGGTTGGAGGATTACTTGAAGACAGGAGACTAAGCTTGGGCAACAAAATGGCAACTTGCCTCTAAAAAAAAAAAAAAAAAAATTAGTCAGTGTGGTGGCATGAGTCTAGCTACTCAGGAGGCTAAGGCAGTGGGATCACCTGAGCCCAGGAAGTCAAGGCTGCAGTGAGCTATGATTGCACCACTGCACTCCCAGCTTGGGTGACAAGGCAATGATCTGTCACTAAAAAAAGTAGCAATTTATTTTTCCAGAGACTATAAAGCACCTTAAGGAAAGATGTTTTCATCAGATTGCACTAGGAATGCCTGAGAAACTTGATTTATATGGTGTGCAATGTGAATTTTTTTTTCCTGTGCTTATTACCAGAATCAACTCTAATGAAGAAACAAAGCTAACAGTTTTGAAATGTTTTATTGACATGTAGAATGAATACAGTCATCCTTCAGTACCTGTGGAAGATTTGTCCTAGGACCCCCCACTGATATCTAAATTCAGGGATGCTCAAGACTCTGATATAAAATGACATAGTATTATTTGCATGTAACCTACATACATCCTCCCAGTGTACTTTAAATCATCTTATAATACAATTACTTATAATACCTAATATAATGGAAATTCTATGTAAATAGTCGTTATACTGAACTGTTTAGGGAATAATGACCAGGAAAAAAGTCTGTTACATGTTCAGTACAGATGTAATTTTAAAAGTATTTTTATCTGCAGTTGATTGAATCCACGGGTGCAGAACTCACGAGTACAGAAGGCTGACTGTATATAATTTCAAGAGAATATCAATGAAATTGTAATGTGGATACATAATATCTTTTCAGTTTTCTTTTCCTAAAGAAGGTAAAAACACTCTTCACCACTAAGTTGAAATATCACAGCATAACAATTACATAATGTTTTTCTTTTTGTTTGTTTGTTTTGTTTTTTTTTGAGACAGAGTTTGACTGTTGCCCAGGCTGGAGTGCAATGGCATGATCTTGGCTCACTGCAACCTCTGCCACCAGGGTTCAAGTGTTCTCCTGCCTCAGCCTCCCGAGTAGCTGGGATTACAAGTGTGATCACCATGCCCAGCTAATATTTGTATTTTTAGTAGAGATGGGGTTTCACTATGTTGGCCAGGTTGGTCTCGATATCCTGACCTCAGGTGATCCACACACCTCGGCCTCCCAAAGTGCTGGGATTACAGGTGTGAGCCACCGTGCTTGGCCTTACAATTACACAATGTTTTTCACACTGGGAGTGGGGTAGATGAAGTAAATAAATATGTGCATCTCTTGGAACTAAATATGGGGATTTTCCAAGCTCTACCACTTTCTGCCCCACCCCTTTCCTCCTGAATTTACGACGTACATTTTGGGGACAGTTCTAGATTATTTCTAATTTTTGTAATTAAAATTACTTAATGGTATTATAAACTGGAGAAAAGTTGCTACTATCTTTATTAGACTGATTTCCTCAAAATAGAAGAGACTGTTGAACTACAGGCAAGGTTTATCTGCCATGAAAGGCCCCAGTATCCATCCGTGGGTACTTTAAGGCCTCTGTACACCTGCCAGATCAAAGTTCTCATGCCCCTGGGATTAAGTCAGTAGTTGGTCATCATGTGTATAATTGTATAATTTAGGGCATAGGGTGGGGTCACCCAGGGGCTAACTCAGGAAAAAAAAACCCACAGACATGGAGGGAAAAAAGACCTCATAAGATCACCCCCTCCCATATAATACCCCACCACCACCACCACATTTGAGTTAGAGCCACCATGCAGTTATATTTAAGGGACTTTGGAGTAAGATTTCACTGCAGCAAGTTTACACTGATTTTCTTTTAAAAAGTAATAACTAGGCCGGGCGCGGTGGCTCACGCCTGTAATCCCAGCACTTTGGAAGGCCGAGGCGGGCAGATCACAAGGTCAGGAGATCGAGACCACGGTGAAACCCCGTCTCTACTAAAAAAAAATACAAAAAATTAGCCGGGCACGGTGGCGGGCGCCTGTAGTCTCAACTACTTGGGAGGCTGAGACAGGAGAATGGCGGGAATCTGGGAGGCGGGGCTTGCAGTGAGCTGAGATGGCGCCACTGCCCTCCAGCCTGGGCGACAGAGCGAGACTCCGCCTCAAAAAAAAAAAAAGTAATAACTGGATTAAGATACATCCTAGTGCCAGTTATAAATGCAAATATATGACTTGGGAGGGGCAACGCATTTATTCAGCAACATCTCCATACACTTTAAAGTTTACTTGGATTAGTAAATTATAACAGTGAAGAAAATGAACTATTCATTTGACTTTCAAGTTGTTAATTCTTTAATTGCATTAAATAAAAACTAATGCAACCATGAACTTACATTCACATCCCCAAAAGTATTTAATCAATCAGTCATGTCATAGTTTCATAAATATGGGCAAATTAACTTATCTAGTTTGTAAAAATAAAGCTACTACCTCACCAGGTGATTGTTCACATGAACATGTGTGAACCACATAGCAACACAGAAAGTCTCAGACCCCAGTTATCCTGAGCACCAAGGTCTGCTAACTTATTCTAGGGCAGTAGAACAATAATCTGGTATTTTTCCAAATTCTGCTGTTAGCTCTGTTGAAGGCCTCTGGGGCTTTCTCAACTCTCACGGCTATACTGACTGCAACCATCTCGGAGACACGCAACAGGTCTGTTGACTTTAAACCCCAAGCCCTTAGTCATTTACCATTGCTATACTGTCTTGGCATAGCATAAAAGTCTCTAGAGAGATATGACGCAGAGCCCTTTCCAGGAAAATGCACATGTATTATTCCTAGGACCAAAGTTTCTGCCAGATATTCATCTACTCTGTGAACTGGGCTAGACAAGGTAAAAACCACAAGTATGTCTTCCCTTTAGGCTCAGAGCAAAGTCAGGGCATCTTTTCTCATAAGCTCGGGGCTTAGAGAGTAAAGTCACAGTCCAAAGAGAAAACAAACCCTCTTAAAGCTCTGCAGGGAACTTTATGAGAGGGAAGATGACTCAACACAAGAGAAAGAGTGTGTTGATGCCTTTGTTCGTCCAGAACGATGGCCTCATTGTGTTTCTGTGTTCCCGATATCTTTGATGTGTCCTTCAATGCTGACCAGCGCAAGATGTTAGATTATGGGGACAGGGTGGTGGGGAGGGTGCTGTGGTCAACATATGCTTTCAAGGCTCCATCTACTTTCAGCTTTCTCCGTACATGTTCATCCTTCCCTCCTTTGAAGTCTCTTTTTATTTTTGAGACAGAGTCTCGCTTTGTTGCCCAGGCTAGAGTGCAGTGGCACGATCTCGACTTATTGCAACCTCCACCTCCCAGGTTCAAGTGATTCTCCCGTCTCAGCCTTCCAAGTAGCTGGGATTACAGGTGCCTGCTACCATGCCTGGCTAATTTTTGTGTTTTTAGTAAAGACGGGGTTTCTCCATGTTGGCCAGGCTGCTCTGACCTCAGGTTATCCACCTGCCTCCGCCTCCCAAAGTGCTGGGATTACAGATGTGAGCCATCGCACCTGGCCCCTCCTATGAAGTTTTGTAACACAACTTATTCTTATCTTTAGCTCTCATTATTTTTATGGGAATAGCTTTTCTCCTTAGGTTGATTATAAACTCTTTAAGGACAGGATGCACGGATTAGAAGTAGACTGTGAAGGCAACAAATACTTGCTAAATGTTTGTCATTGACAAGATAAGGGAAAAGTATTTTGGTGTAGGAGTCTGGAAGCATTCTTACAAATCAAGAAATGTCAAAGAAAAATGTCTAGAGGTGTCACTAGACTAGGAAAGTGGGTCTGGAAGCATGAGAAAAACAAGATTCACTAGAAGAGGAAGTGGATTTTGAGGACAGGAATAAGGTCAGTGCTGCAGACACTGCAGGAATAACCATAAGAGAAATTCCAGCCAGGAGGGACCGCCCATGCCTGGGGAGCATTTAGCGGGTATGTGCACATTTGAACTGTTCCTCGGGGCCTCTTCTGTGGCATTGGGGAATATCCACTGTAGGACTTTGGACTATTGTGATTTGTCTGTTGCAAAACATATGCATACAGTCATTTGTTTATCTCTAAATAAAACTTGATTTTACTACACTGCAATTATTGAACTTGTAAGGGGAGTTCACACCAGTTTACTACACTGTTCCATGGACAGTTTTCTCAGGTTTTGGCTCATGCCAAAGAACATGATTTTGGAGTAAAAAAACTCTATCATTTCAACTTTCTAAGCCTAGTTTTCTCTCTTCTGAAATGGGAATATTTCTCTTCTCAACAAGGCATTGCTTTTAACACCTTACCAGAGATATATAATAGACACTTCATGAGTATTAGTTTCCTTCCTGTCTTTATGCCATAAGTATATCTGGCAAGATGATTATAACTTGAAACATTAATGCATATTTAAGCCATAATAAATGTTTCCTAGAAGAAAGCAAAGGAAATAGCCTGAAACTTCAGGATCATTGAAGGAAGCCCAAAAAGGCATTTAGTTACTTTAGTATTGCTCTTCTAAACAGATGACCTGTGACACAAAGCAAACTATCTTTCAATTAAGTTATTTTGTTTTATGATGCGTTAAGTTTTCATAAAATCAACTCTAGGAATTAGTTTTTTCCTTTCATGAAGAAAACAATTTTGTAATTTATATAAAAAATTTGTATCTTTTATATCTGCATCATACATAATTTTAATTTTAAATGCTATTTAAAAGTAATTTTAACTGGCATTTTCATTGGCTGATACTTACAATCTTGAAAATTTGATTTTGCTTATATTGACACATATTTCTAACTATCCATTTAGATATTCTCCTAAGGTCTCTTACCACATCAAAAGGATATAAAACAAAACTGAGAATATAGTAATCATGTTACTATCTATATGTATCTCATAACATGATGTTGATGTTGTTATGCACAGTAAAATTTATTTTTAAAAACACCAAAACTGAGAAAACAGCAACCAATAATTTTTTCTTGGTCCTAAACACAGCGAACACAAACGTATCATTTTTCTGTGCATGCATTATAAACACCTTTACTTTTTCCGACGTGGTTAACATACACTAATAAAGTCAGAGGATATTAATGATATGATATGCACATATATATAATTATATTAAAAAGGGAAATGTCTATTTCAGGGCCAAATTATTATATGTTAATCAATAATAATCATTAGTAAATAAGAAAAGGCACTTCAATCAACAAATACTTACTGAGCTTCTATTATATACCCAGCACATAGTGCTGGGTCCTATAAATCTGGATGTGAATGAGACCCCTTATTTCTTACTAGTTATATTGTATATTTACAAATGATAGAATCATATATGCTTTATTTTTTACTGCATTAAAACACATTAACTTCATTAAAGCTTAATATTTAAAAACATGAATTTTATCAGAAAAATAAATCAATGAAGAAGCCAGAGGGTTGGGTCAAAATGTTTCTCAGCTGTAACAGCTCCTAGATTGATGGCCAATAAGCTATCTGGAAGTCATTCTCTTCCTTATAGAAAGCCCTCTCACTCCCACAGGGCATATTAGCAATAGCAATTGAGATCAGAGGGTTGGAGGAGTAGAGACAGGGTTCATACAAATTGAAGCCATATGTACTAGATGGGATTATTGTCCAAAATTCTTCCCTCCATCCCTCAGCCATGTAAACCTAAAGCTCACTGAAGTGGGTGGGGCGCATTTCTCCCCTCTATTCATGATCCACCCATGTAGCTGGCTCTGGACATGGAATGTCACTGAACATGACACACACAAAAGACTTAAATGTGCTTGTGTCCTTCAGCTCCGCCTCTCGCATCCCTGTGATTGCCATGAAGACAGCATGTACCAGCTAGCTGCTATCCCTTCAGTGTAGGCCCCAGAATGAGACACACAGTCTTATGTTTAACCTAAAGTCTGCCAAGCCGAGATGACCTACAACCTGAAGCAGAGCTACCCCAGCTGACCCACAGACCTATAAGCAAAAAAAAAAAAAAAGAAAAAACAACTTCATGTTGTAAGCTACTGAGTGTTTTTGAGATTTGGGAGATAAATAGCTCACTAAAACACCACTGCTGGTTAAAATAAACAGCACATTTGTTCACTTGTTCACATTGGTAGGTCCAGATTATAACATTCTAATTGTATGAAGACTATGCATTTTACACCAAGAGACTCTAACAAGTTTCACAATTAGTTTAAGGTCCCGATTAGAAGTAATAAACCACATCAATGTAGAGAATTATGAAACACAGGTGGGAGTCAGTAGAAAGTGAAGAAACAGGGCCATGAATGAGTAAAGCAGGTCTAGTAGGCTTGTCTGTTGAGTTACTGAGCACTGGCATGTCCCAATGGCATTGACACAACCGTCACACTTGAATTCTTTTCCTGTTAATAACACAAAGCTTCTCTTTTCCATTCATAATTGAAACATACTTTCATAGATCAAAGACTTTGGCTTCAGAAATTTAATAAAATGAGACTTTAATTTGATATCAAATCTAATTTGAAAGGCAAGCACGGTGAGTGATGGTCTCCTTTGTTTAAGTTACTGAGGAAAGTACAGAGGCGACTATTACGTAAATTACACACTTGTACCAAGACAAGGTTGAATGCTGTCACAGTGAGCTCTGTGAATGGAGGTGATGCAACTATGCAAGCTGAGAAAAATAATGAAGAAACGATTCATTACACAGCCCACACCCTATGTGCAGGACACAAAGGCAAGCAGAATCAACACGCAACATGTTCGCCAACACCATACTCACATTGGAAGGAGAAATGTAGTTTCAGTAAAACATTATCAGTAAAACTTGTTGGTTTGAACTTTTCTGCTTTGGTAGTTGTGTTGAAATCTAATTTTAGATGTTGTTTCTGTTTTATGGGTATAATGTGTGTAAGAGGTAGGAAGTGTTGCCTCAGTTAGTATCCAGTTGTTGTGAGTGATAGAGAAGCCAGCACAAACTCACTTTAACGGCAAAGAAAAAGTTATTTATTCATGTAGCGGAAAAGCCTCAGTGTCACGAACTGCTTGACCCAGGAACTCCAAAAATGTAATCAAAATTTGTTTTCTTTTAGTTCCTTGGCACTGCCTTTTGCTTTGTCAGCTTCATTTTTAACATTCATGTGGTAGCTTCTGTATCTCCAGGCTCACATCTTCCTTATCACCACAGGTTCCTGTGGAAAAAGAAAAACAAGGCAGAGTGTGTGGTGGCTTAGCCTGTCATCTCAGCACTTTGCAAGGGCGAGGCAGTTGGATCACTTGAGCCCAGGAATTTGAGACCAGCCTGGGCAACCTAGAGAGACCTTGTCTCTACTCAAAATTTTAAAAATTAGCCAGGTATGGTGGCATGTGTCTGTGGTCCCAGCTACTCAGGAGGCTGAGGTGGGAAGATTGCTTGAGGCTTAGAGGTCGAGGCTGCATGAACCATGATCTCCTCACTGCACTCCAGCCTGGGCAACACAGAAAGACCCTGTCTCAAAACAGAAAAAAGAAAAAGTAGATCCCATGCAACTGTAATATTCACTCAGATGGAACCAGTCACCGTAGCCAGGGCCTCATGCTTCTGTGGCATTACTGGAAGTGTGCACACTGATCATTTTCAGTGACAGGTGGGGCTAGGGGAAAGGTTCCCAGAAGGAACTTAGGGTCCTATTAGAAAAATAAGATTGATTTTTGGTGAACAAGCAACAGCAACCCTCTTCTATAGCAGGAGTTGGCAAACCATGGCCCATGGGCCAAACTTATCCTACTGCCTGTTCTTATACAACCCACTAATTTTCAGGCTCAAATTACTATCTGCTAATCAGTAATAATCATTACTAAAGAAGAAAATAATGTATGTCAATCAATAAATATTTATTTTAATAAATTAAATTATTTATTGTAAGGAAGCCAGTTGGTTAGCAGAAAGAGATGCAATAAAGATTGGGTTTTAGGCCGGGTGCAGTTGCTCACACCTATAATCCTAGCACACTGGGAAGCCGAAGCAGGAGGATTGCTTGAGCCCAGGAGTTCAAGACCAGCCTGGGCAACATAGTGAGATTCCATCTCTATAAAAAAATACAAAAATAAGCTGGGTGTCATGGCATGTGCCGATAGTCCCAGCTACTCGGGAGGCTGAGGTGGGAGGATTGCCTGAGCTCAGGAGGTCGAGGCTGCAGTGAGCCATGATCATGCCACTGCATTCCAGCCTAGGTGACAGAGTGAGACTGTCTCAAAACAAACAAACAAAACAAAACAAAAAATCCCCACATTATTTCAAATAAGGTCACATTCTGAGGTTCCAAGTGAACATGAATATTGGAGGTAGAGATTATTTAACCCACTAGAGCCAGGTTCAACAAAATCATACTCTCAGGAATTTGAAATGGGGCAACTAATAGTGGGAGTTGAAGTTTAAAAGATAACCTAGAAGAAGGGAAGGGGCAGGAGTAGCCCTGAGCAAACCAAACTTATGAGCAAGATAAAGGTATGAAAAATCATAAATGGTAGTTATAGCAGCAGCTTCGAGGAAGGGAAATGGTATGGAATAAACCGTAAGGAAGTCAGCTGGTAGCAGAAAGAGAAGCAAACGGACACTAAGAGGAGCAGAGATCAAGCGTATCAGAGCCATGTTAATAATACCACAGCACTCAAATGACAAGGATAATGCACTGTCCCTTAGCTGCCGTGGAGTCAGTCCAGATTCTGAAGATATCTGTTGGTCTTCAGTTTCTTTGAGATTCTACGTCTCTTTTTGCCAACCATATATTTATAATAATCACCGTTGCTAGATCTTGCTGAAGGATGCCTCTTTTACTTACAGAAAGCTTGACAGCTTGACTATGTGTGTGTGTGTGTGTGTGTGTGTGTGTGTGTGTGTGTGTGTGTGTGTTTCAGATGGGGTTTCACTCTTGTTGCCCAGGCTAGAGTGCAATGGCACGATCTCAGATCGTCGCAACCTCCATCTCCTGGGTTCAAACAATTCTCCTGCCTCAGCCTCCTGAGTAGCTGGGATGCAACACCATGCCTGGCTAATTTTGTATTTTTAGTAGAAATGGGGTTTCTCCATGTTGGTCAGGCTGATCTCGAACTCCAGACCTCAGGTGATCCGCCCACCTTGGCCTCCCAAAGTGCTGGGATTACAGGCGTGAGCCACCGCGCCCAGCCAGCTTGACTATATTTAAGATAACTGTTGAGTAACATTTATGTACCGTATGCCCATTGAGGTCTCAGTTATTCTAATTAATCTTTTTTTGCCATATTTATAAAAAGTATTGAGTTAAAGAATTGCGTTGGATCATTATAAAAGATAGCTAGGTCAGTCAGATTGACCCAAATGATAACTGCGGTCAAAATTTGACTGTCAACAGTGAGCATGCCAGGTGTCCTCGTCAGCATTTACTAGGAAGGCTGCAGTAACAACCCCCAAATCACCATGGTTTAAAACAATGAAGGATTATATCTCGTTCATGTTGCTCATTAGCCATGGGTTGATGGTAGTTCTTCTCCCGCTCCATGTGTCTTCTTCAATAGCTGAGATGTGCCATTCTCATGGCACAGGAAAAAGAGGAGAGAGTTGGCAAAAACACACAAGAATGATCAACACTTTTATTTCAACATAATACAAGTCACATCCGCTCATCTGCCATTGGCCAAAACAAGCCACATGTCTAAGACCAACATCAATGGAGCAGGAATGTGTGCTTTTTCCACAGAAGGCTGTATTAGTCCATTTTCATGCTGCTGATAAAGACCCCCCACACCCATGATTCAAATTACTTCCCAGTGGGTTCCTCCCACAACACGTGGGAATCATGGAAGTACAATTCAAGATGAGATTTGGGTGGGGACACAGCCAAACCACATCATTCCACCCTTGGTCCCTCCAAATCTCATGTTCGCACATTTCAAAGCCAAGCATACCTTCCCAACAGTCCCTCAAAGTCTTAACTCATTTCAGCATTAACTTAAAAGTCCACCGTCCAAAGTCTCATCTGAGACAAGGCAAGTCCCTTTCGTCTATGAGCCTGTAAAATCAAAAGCAAGCTCTTACTTTCTAGATACAATGGGTGTACAGGTATTTGGTAAAGACAACCATTCCAAATGGGAGAAATTGGCCAAAACAAAAGGGTTACAGGGCCCTCGCAAGTCCGAAATCCAGCAGGGCAGTCAAATTTTAAAGTTCCAAAATGATCTCCTTTGACTCCAGGTCTCACATCCAAGTCATGGTGATGCAAGAAGTGGGTTCCCATGGTCTTGGGCAGCTACACCCCTGTGACTTTGCAGGGTATAGCCTCCCTCCCTCCAGCTGCTTTCACAGGCTGGTGTTGAGTGTCTGTGGCTTTTCCAGGTGCACAGTGCAAGCTGTTGGTTGATCTATCATTCTGGGGTCTGGAGGACAGTGGCCCTCTTCTCAAGGCTCCACTAGTTGGTGCCCCAGTAGGGACTCTGACCCCACATTTCCCTTCTGCACTGCCCTAGCAGAGGTTTTCCATGAGGGCATCACCCCTGCAGCAAACTTCTGCCTGGGCATCCAGGCGTTTCCATACATTTTCTGAAATCTATGCGGAGGCTCCCAAACCCTAATTCTTGACTCGCAGGCTCAACACCACGTAGAAGCTGCCAAGGCTTGGGGCTTGCACCCTCTGAAGCCACGGCCCGAACTCTATGTGGGCCCCTTTCAGCCACGGCTGGAGCAGCTGGGACACAGGGCACCAAGTCCCTAGGCTGCACACAGCACAGGGACCCTGGGCCTGGCCAACGAAACCATTTTCTCCTAGGCCTCTAGGCCTGTGATAGGAAGGGGTGCTGTGAAGACCTCCAACGTGCCCTGGATACATTTTCTCCACTGTCTTGGGGCTTAACATTTGGCTCCTCCTTACTTGTGCAAATTTCAGCAGCCAGCTTGAATTTCTCCTCAGAAAATGGGTTTTTCTTTTCTATCACATTGTCAGGCTGCAACTTTTCCAAATGTTTATGCTACGCTTCCCTTATAAAATTGAATGCCTTTAACAGCACTCAAGTCACTTCTTGAATGCTTTGCTGCTTAGAGATTTCGTCCTCCGCCAGAGCAATGGCTCATGCCTGTAATCCCAGCACTTTGGGAGGCCAAGGCAGGAGTATCACCTGATGTCAGGAGCTCGAGACCAGCCTGGCCAACATGGTGAAACCCCATCTCTACTAAAAGTACAAAAATTAGCCGAGTGTGGTGGTGCACGCCTCCAGCTACTCTGGAGGCTGAGGTGGGAGAATTGCTTAAACCCAGGAGGCAGAAGTTGCAGTGAGCCAAGATCACCCCACTGCACTCCAGCCTGGGTGACAGAGCAAGGCTCCATCTTGGAAAAAAAAAAAAAAAGAAAGAAATTTCTTCCTCCAGATACCCTAAATCATCTCTCTCAAGTTCAAAGTTCCTCAAATCTCTAGGGCAGGGGCAAAATGCCACCAGTCTCTTTGCTAAAACATAACAAGAGTCACCTTTACTCCAGTTCCCAACAAATTCCTCATCTCCATCTGAGACCACCTCACCCTGGACCTTATTGTCCATATTGCTTCAGGTTTTTGGTCAAAGCCATTCAACAAGTCTCTAGGAAGTTCCAAACTTTCCCACATTTTCCTGTCTTCTTCTGAGCCTCCAAACTGTTTCAACCTCTGACTGTTACCCAGTTCCAAAGTTGCTTCCACATTTTCAGGTATCTTTTCAGCAACGCCCCACTCTACTGGTACCAATTTACTGTATTAGTCCTTTTTCCTGCTGCTGATAAAGACATGCCTGAGACTGGGAAGAAAAAGAGGTTTAATTGGACTTACAGTTATACACGGCTGGGGAGGCCTCAGAGTCATGGCGGGGAGGCCGCAGAGAAAATGAGGAAGATGCAAAAGCAGAAACCCCTGATAAAACCATTAGATCTCATGAGACTTATTCACTACCACGAGAACAGTATGGGGAAAACTGTCCCCATGATTTAAATTATCTCCCACTGGGTCCCTCCCACAACACATGGGAATTATGAGAGTACAGTTCAAGATGAGATTTGGGTGGGGACACAACCAGACCATATCACAGGCATTGTGAGTTATTATGGGCAGAGATACGTGTAATCCTCTCTCAGGAAGGGAATTACTTAAAACAATAATAAAAGATAACTGGTTACCATGGAAACTATCACACAGAAACATGTATCAATATACTGATATAATCTTTTCCTGATGATATGCAATTTATGAAAGCTATAAAGTAATACATATATCTTATATTTAATCATGCATATATATTCTTAAATATAAACTGTAATTGTTATCATTATCTAGTATGCATAAGAAACTGCTAGTTATATGTGTGTGTGTGTGTGTGTGTGTGTGTGTAATCAGTTGTTCCTCTAAAGGAATTTTTTTAATTTTTTTGAGACAGGGTCTTGCTCTGTCACCCAGGCTGGAGTACAGTGGCATTATCATGGCTCACTGCAGCCTTGACTTCCCAGGCTCAAGCAAGTAGCTGGGACTATAGGCACACAGCACAGGGACCCTGGGCCTGGCCAACGAAACCATTTTCTCCTAGGCCTCTAGGCCTGTAATGGGAAGGGGTGCCACCACGCTCAACTAAGTTTTGTATTTTTTGTAGAGACAAGGTTTTGCCATGTTGCCCAGGCTGGTCTTGAACTCTTGAGCTCAAGGGATCCTCCTGCCTCAATTTCCCAAAGTTCTGGGATTACAGATGTGAGCCTCAGCGTCCGGCCCTCTAAAGAAATTTAAAATCAGTGGGAGTACTTGTTTTCAAACTATTTATGAAGTATTACATATATATTTAAAATACTAATGAACCAAGCAATGGAAAAGATCAGAAGCAGTACTACACACACACTGCCATGTGCATGCGTGTGTGTGTGTGTGTATATATATATATACATGAATTCGGTATATTAAATATTTGGGATTTTAAATCAGTGGGAAGAGAAGGAATTATTAAATAATTGGTGGTGAGGTAACTAATCATATTTTCAAAAGTTGGGTCCTTATTGCATAATTTGTACCTAAATAGATTCCAGGTGGATTAAATATTTAAATTTTAAAATCATAAAATATTAGAAGGCTGAGCATAGTGGCTCATGCCTGTAATCCCAACACTTTGGGAGGCTGATGCAGGAGGATGACTTGAGACCAGCCCAGGCAACATAGCAAGACCCTGTCTGTACAAAAAACAATTTTAAAAAATAGCCTGGTGTGGTGCTGGGCACCTGAAATCCTACCTACTCAGGAGGCTGAAGCAGGGGGATCGCTTGAGCCTAGAAGTTTGAGGCTGCAGTGAGCCATGATCATCCCACTGCACTCCAGCCTGGGTGATAGAGCAAGATGCTGTCTCAAAAAATAAATAAATAAATAAATAAACAAACATATATATGAAGACAATGTAAAATGAATGTTTATACAATCATGAGGTAGAGTAAGACTTTCTCAGCATTACACCAAAGATAGAAATAACAAGGTTTTGATGAGCTTGATTAATGTAGTGGATACCTTAAAAGGTGATCCCCTCCAAAAGGGAGTGAGCTCAGGAGACAAAAACCCTGCCCTATACCCATTCCACAGAACTGGATTCTTAGCAACTGTGTTAGAACAACATGATTCTACTCCACTAGCCCTTGATACCAGACCCAACCTGAAGCAATCAGATTTCCTTTACAGGATATTTGGACTTGGAACAAAGAGCTCTGGTTCAGTCCAGCTGCCCTATTCAGCAGGAAACAGGTAAACACAAAAGAGATGAAATGGTCGTTTTTCACCCATCTTGTACTTTTGAAGCAAAGAAAGCGGTATTGTCGAGGGATGAAAATGAAGCAGATGCACAGAGAAATGCAGATATGGAGAAAGCACCTTATGGCATTTCAGGTACTTGACTTTAGATACTTTTTGGTACCTGGCTGCATTGTTGTCTTTGGGTGCAAGGAGCTGCATGTATCAATACATGCATTGGAAATGCATGCATTGGAAAGCTTTTGCGTGCCTCTCCTTTCTCACGTCTGGTTGTGATGCAAGTACTCCACATAGGTTTTACTCTTTTCTCTCTCGTTATCTCACCTCAAGAGTGGGCAGGCCGGGTGTGGTGGCTCACGCCTGTAATACCAGCACTTTGGGAGGCTGAGGCGGGTGGATCACTTGAGGTCAGGAGTTCGAGACCAGCCTGGTCAACATGGCAAAACCCTGTCTCTACTAAAAACTACAAAAATTAGCCAGGCTTATTGATGGGTGCCTGTAGTCTCAGTTACTCAGGAGGCCTAGGCACGAGAATCACCTGAACCCAGGAGGCAAAGATTGCAGTGAACCAAGATTGTGCCATTGTACTCCAGACTGTGACAGAGCACAACTGAATCTCAAAAAAAAAAAAAAAAAGAGAGAGAGAGAGAATGGGTCACACTCTCTTGCTTCCTGCCCATGGTCTTCAGTGGTGTCTTGGTGTAGGACAATGCAGGAGCCCACTGGGACTGACTGAGGCACCCAGAAGTGTTCGCCACCAGTGGGGAGAATGCTTCCTCTTTTGTCCCTCAGATAGAGGTCTGCAGGTGTCAGCAGAAACAAATACCAATCTCCTGCAACAGGGTCAACCCAATAATGCAGTCTAGCATTGCCTTTTTCTCCTTCCCTACTTCACTTTCCTTGGCCCATCACTCCTGCTCTCTGGAATCGCATACCAAATCAAGCATCTGCATGAAACTCTAGGCCCAGGCTCTGCTTTGGGGGAAACCCAGAAGAAGCAAGTGTGGTTACAGAAGTGGCCATAGAAAGAATGCCCTCGAGACAGGATTCTAAACCAGGATTACCCACCGGCCAGGCAGCGAAAAGAACCCCATCACTGGTAGCACGTGAGAGGCCCATACTCTCTGGTAGCTTTACAAAACAGCTTCCCTTATTGTCTCTGTCTACATTTGATTGGAATGTGGTGGAGGCAGAAGGCAAAGAATATGTTTGTATTCTAGCACTAGAAGAGGTAGCAATAGTCACCATAAAAATTGTTTTTAAAAGGAATTATAGAATGGCTTCGCTTTGGTTAGTTGCTTTTAAACTCTTGATAAAAGAAATCAACATACTCAGCCGGGCGCGGTGGCTCACGCCTGTAATCCCAGCACTTTGGGAGGCCGAGACGGGCAGATCACAAGGTCAGGAGATCGAGACCATCCTGGCTAATATGGCGAAACCCCATCTCTACTAAAAAATACAAAAAACTAGCCGAGCGAGGTGGCGGGGCCTGTAGTCCCAGCTACTCGGGAGGCTGAGGCAGGAGAATGGCGTAAACCCAGGAGGCAGAGCTTGCAGTGAGCTGAGATCCAGCCACTGCACTCCAGCCTGGGCGACAGAGCGAGACTCCGTCTCAAAAAAAAATAAAAAAAATTAGCTGGTGCACGCCTGTAGTCCCAGCTACTCGGGAGGCTGAGGTAGGAGAATCGCTTGAACCCAGGAAGCAGAGGTTACAGTAAGCGGAGATGGTGCCACTTCTCTACTCCAGCCTGGGGACGGAGCGAGACTCTGTCTCAAAAAAAAAAAAAAAGAAAGAAAGAAATCAACATACTCATGTCATGTAGCTACCAACTCAATGCCCACTATAAAATAGAGTCCTCCATGGCAGTCAATACTCCCAGGCCTATTGCAGTGGCTCACACAGCACTTTGGGAGGCCAAGACAGACAGGTCACCTGAGATAAGGAGTTCGAGACCATCCTGGCCAACATGGCAAAACCCTATCTCTACTGAAAATACAAAAATTAGCTCAGCAGGGTGGCGCTTGCCTGTAATCGCAGCTACTCAGGAAGTTGAGGCAGGAGAATCACTTGAACCTGGGAGGCAGAGGTTGCAGTGAGCCAAGATCATGCCACTGTACTCCAGCCTGGGTTACAGAGCGAGACTGTCTCAAATAATAATAACAACAACAATAATAAAAGACACTCCCAAATAAAAGATAGTCTTTTTGATAATTCATGCTGGATAGCCATGTGAAAAAAACAAACTTTGACCTCTACTTCACACTACACCCCCAAATTAATTCTAGGTGGATCATAGACATAAATGAGGATGGTAAAACAATTAAGCTTCTAGGAGAAAACACAGAACCTATTTATAACCTTGGGATTAAATGGAACAAAGGGCACTAGCTATAAGAGAACGTTGATACATTGAACTTCATTAAAATTAAGAACTTCTGTTTATCAAAAGACACAATTGGGAGAGTTAAAAGGCAAGCCAAAAACTTGCAACATAGTTCAACACAATACTTAGATCTAGAGTATAAAAAAATTCTTACAAATCACTAAGAAAAAAACCCATATAGCCCAATTTTTAAAAACTGTACCCAAAACTCTTTTCACAAGGAGGATAAACGAAGGGCAAAATGCATATGAAAAGGCAATGAAGTAATTATTCATCAAGGAAATGCACAAACAATAATTTGATGCTATTACACTCTCATGAGAATGACTTAAAAGGACTGTCAACATGAAGTAAGTACTCGATGATGTGGAGCACCTGGAACATTTTATGTTGTGGTGGGGGAGTTTAAGTCAGTACAACCACTTTGGAAAACTGGCAGTTTTTATCTAAAATTATATGCACACGACTCAGCAAATTCTACTCTTGAAAAATTCTACTACCAAAACAAATGAGTGTTTACATACACCAGAAGTGGTATATAAGAATTTTCACCAACCTGGGCAACATGGTGAAATCCTGTCTCTACTAAAAGTACAAAAGTAACTGAGTGTGGTGGTGAGCACCTGTAGTCCAGGCTACTCAGGAGGCTGAAGTGAGAGAATTGCTTGAACGTGGGAGGCAAATGTTGCAATGAATCAAGATCATGCCACTTACACTCTAGCCTGGTCGACAGAGTGAGACCCTGTCTCAAAAAAAAAAAAAGAAAAATTTTCATAGTTGTTTTATCCTAATAGCACAAACTGAAAATAACCCAAATGCCCATCAATAGGAGAATAAATAAATAAATTGTAATATACTGTGTAATGCTAAACAGCAATTAACAAGTACTGCTGCTTTGGGCCAGGCATAGTGACTCATGCCTGTAATCCTAGCTCTTTGGGAGGCGGAGGCAAGTGGATTACTTGAGATCAGGAGTTAGAGACTAGCCTGGTCAACATGGCGAAACCGTCTCTACTAAAAATACAAAAATTAGCTCGGTATGGTGGCACGTTTCTGTCATTCTAGCTACTCAGGAGGCTGATGCAGAGGAATCACTTGAATCCAGGAGGCGAAGGTTGCAGTGGGCTGAGATCGCACCACTGCACTCCATACTGAGTGACAAAGTGAGACTGCCTCAGAAAAAAAAAAAAAAGGAACTACTGCTTTGCACAACTTGCACATATCTCCCAGACATAATGAAGAACAAGAGATCACAAGCCATGACTCCATTTAGGTAAGGTTAAAGAATAGGGAAAATGAATTTCTGGTGAAAGAAGTAAAATAGTGATACCATTGTGGGGGAAATGATGATTGTGGGAAGGCATGAAGAAGCCTTCTGAAATGCTGGAAATGGTCTGCATCTTGATTGAGCAGTAGTTATAAGGGTGTATAAGTATGTCATAAATATATATATCAAGCAACTACATTTAGATGTGTGTACTTTGCTGCATGTGAGTTATACTTTGGGGGAAAAACTAAACAAAAAAAGGGAGGGAAATGAAAAAATGATCCTCATTTCCTGTAGCTGTAGGGAAATATATGCTGAAAAATCAGGCCCAGGATTCAACAGTAAGAGCAGCAAAACTGCAAAGGAGACTGAACACATAGCCTCAAAAAATCTATGCCGGGCTGGGCACCGTGGCTCATGCTTGTAATCCCAGTACTTTGGGAGGCCGAGGCAGGCGGATCATGAGGTCAGGAAATCGAGACCATCCTGGCTAACATGGTGAAACCCTGTGTCTAGTAAAAATACAAAAATTTAGCCAAGTGCGGTGGCACATACCTGTAGCCCCAGCTACTCAGGAGGCTGAGGCAGGAGAATCGCTTGAACTCGGGAGGCAGAGGTTTCAGTGAGCCAAGATCATGCCACTGCACTCCAGCCTGGGTGAAAGAGCGAGACTCCGTCTAAAAAAAAAAAAAAAATTCTATGCCAAAGCTGAGGACTTGACAGGAAAAGTGATTTGCTGGTATAGTGACATTTGGGTAGATAAACCTCAGTATCTGGAATCCACAAATTCCCCCGAATCTTCTGCCAGAAGAAGTCGTCCTTTCCTTCTTGCTAGAGAGGAAAATTCCACAATCCCTGGAAGCTTTGCAGAAACCTCACCTGAGTCAGGTGTCTTGGAAGACAATGCTTTTTTTCTGTCCAAGATCTGCCACCACATCCTTCATTGCCTTAGGAATAGTAAAGGTCTAGAGGGAAAATGCATTTCCTGCTCTAGAAGGAAAGGGCTTACACAATCAAAACAATTACAGGGTCAAAATAAGAAGTACTAGCAAGAATGGATGAACACATGTGAGAGGGAATCTCAAGGGTACTGAACCAGGAGAGTGATGAGGGGATAAAATATAAATCTGTGTAGTGGCCAGGTGTGGTGGCTCACACCTGTAATCCCAGCACTTTCGGAGGCTGAGGCAGGAGGATCACTCACGGTGGAGGAGTTTGAGACTCACCTGGACAGCCTGGTGAAATTTCGTCTCTACTAAAAATAAAAATAAATGAGCTGGGTGTGGTGGTGGGCACCTGTAATGTCAGCTCCTCAGGACGCTAAGGCGTGAGAATCACTTGAACCTGGGAGGCAGAGGTTGTAGTGAGCTGAGATTGTGCTACTGCACTCCAGCCTGAGTAACAGAGTGAGACTCCATCTCAAAAAAATAGTGAAAAGCTTGTTGACACTGGAGCACTCACCTGTGATTTGGGGTTTAGCCTCCTGGAAAAAAAAAATATGAAGTCATACTTTTTTTTATTTTTTATTTTTATTTTTTTGAGACAGGGTCTCACTGTGTTACCCATGCTGGAGTGCAGAGGCATGATCACGGCTCACTTCAACCTCCATCTCCTGGGCTCATGTGACCCTCCTGCCTCAGCCTCCCAAGTAGCTGGGACCACAGGCGTGCACCACCACACCCTGCTAATTATTTTCTTATTTTTTTTATGGAGATGGGATCTTGCCACATTGTCCAAGCTGGTCTTGAACTCCTGGACTCAATCAATCCTCCTGCCTTGGCCTCCCAAAGGGCTGGAATTATAGGTGTGAGCCACTGCATCCCACCAGAGTCATTCTAATATGCTGCTCTTGACGCTTGGCCATTTTGATGTCCTACTGTAAATGAGGTGGAGATGCCAGAACTACTTTGGCAAATATTGAGGAAGGGGTAAAAAGGCACATGGCAGTGAAAATGTTAAAATATATGTATTACACTCATTAAATATGATCAGAAAATCCACTATCTGACTGTATTTCCCAGGAATCCCTGAAAGATATTTGCTTCACTAAAGCAGTAAGAAATGCACCAAGGAAGTTTGCACTGGGATCGTTCAGAAACTCAATGACACATTTCTTCTATATGTTGAAGAGATGCAGCCTTGAAACTGGCCTTCTGGTATCAATGGACATAATAAGATTCTGGAATGGCAGAGGCCAGGGAGTGGCACCTAACAGAGGCAATATGGACATCACTACTATAAAAGATAACCAGGCTGGAATGGCGATCAGAGTGGCTTGGCCTACAGACATCTGTGATGATGGTTACTAGATCATGCTGTTCCTAGGAGCAAGAGAGATGGGTATCCAATCAATCAGGATGTTACTTATTTACTTTATAAAATAAAACACAAAAAAATTGAAGAGAAGACTGACATTGCAAAGTGGAAAAATATTGTTGTCTCTCATCCAGTTTTTAGCCAGTTCATAGGTGAGATCCCATGATTAAAGGGGAGTATATATCTCCTTGAGGAAGGATCATCTAAAACCTGCTCAAGTATGTACCATAAACATTCCCCCAATCATTCCCCAGAAGTTCTTGCAGCCATTTACTAAAAAAACTATACACTGGGGAAAGGCATTTTCCAGGCATTTTGAGGACTGTTACATAACAGGGTCTGAACTGCCACCAAAACAAGCAAACACAAAACGCTATCATAGACCACTGGGTAGAGAAAGGGCTTGCGGAGGCCAGGCAATAAATGCAGTTCTGGCCCTAGTCCTCGTTACTGTGTATATTAGTCCGTTTTCACGCTGCTGCTGAAGATGTACCCAAGACTGGGCAATTTACAAAAGAAAGAGGTTTAATGACATGGCTAGGGAGGCCTCACAATCATGGCGGAAGGCAAGAAGGAGCAAGTCACATTCCACGTAGATGGCGGCAGGCAGAGAGAGAGATTGGGCAGGGAAACTCCCCCTTATAATACCATCGGATCTCATGAGACTTACTCACTATGATGAGAACAGCATGGGAAAGACCTATCCCCATGATTCAATTACCTCCCACCGGGTCCCTCCCACAACACGTGGGAATTCAAGATGAGATTTGGGTGGGGACACAGCCAAGCCATATCACTGTGAGTCCAAAAATTCTACAAAACAGAATCCTAAAGAATAGGAAACAACCTATTCTGTGGCTATATCCCCAGTTCTCAGATGTGAAATTTGGATAGACACACTTACCAGGTGGCCAAACTTTTACAGCCCCTGACCTATTGTGTAAAAGTTATTACGGTAAGAACAGCTAGAAAATGACCCTGAAAAATGCCTCCTGCCACCAAAGGGCCAAGATAGCAAATCAGAAATACATCCCGAGAGGAACTTTGGGAATAAGCACAACTCAGATATTTAAAGGACACAGAGGTGTTGGATCCCATCACATTCCTGTTTAATTTACCTGTATGACTCCTGCAAATACCAGATCATGATGGTTAATAGTGATATATTTTTTTCATTTTCATTTTAGCCACCCCTAGTCCCCCAATCAGGGTCCCCAACTTCCCTCACCATCCCTGCTTAACCTCAGTCAGAGCAGCCAAGCCCTCTGTCCCCAGCCCCGACTCTCAGCTTTCCTCCCTCATGACTTTGGGATCTGCATGGCTCAGTCCTTTCACACATCTCAGCAGCTTTTGATGCCAAGAACTCCATCACTGCTCCTTGATGCTTCTCCCTTTTCCACCACTAGGACACCACCCTTACCTGGTTCACCTCCAGAGTACTTGTCACTTTCTGGTGTTCTCTGCCTGTCTCTGAGATGTTAGGAGCCCTGGGGCTCAGTCTCAGGCCTTGTTCTCCACTGTGTTCTGGGGAGACGTCATCCTCTCTCCCAGTTTCAGTGCCTCCATCCCCCACCACACACTGATGCTTCCAGGGCCATCTTTGTCTTTAGCCCATAAGATGCTTCTAGGTCCCTGCTCCCAGGGTCCTGCCCCCTCAGAGTGAACATGTACCACACCTGCCCTTGTACCTTCCCTGTGTATCTGCTCCTCCCAGTTGCCTAGACTTGAGCCCCATTCTCTATAGCCTGGACCACGCCCATCCTCCTTCGAGGCCTCCCCACCCTTAGTCTTCCCCTCTGGTCCAGCCCTCTCACCAGCCCCTAAGTAATATTCCAGATACACAGATCTGTCTGACACCCTCCTTACTGACATTTGAAGGCTTTCACAGTCCCATGTTTTCCTTTCCCAAATTTCACCCATGCACGGGAGGCTTCATGGATCAGAGCACAGCTTTGCAAGGTTCAGCTCTAAGATCATCTCCTCCAAGAAGCCATCCCTTCTTCCTCCCAGGTAAGTGACCCTCCCCAGTTCCTCATTCCACCAGGTCCTGACCATACCCTGATGGCAGTGTCTGTACCCTGCTCTATCACTCCCACCCCTCCTCTGATGCTGGGCCAGCCATGTGGAACTGGTGGCAGGGACAGATGGATGGATGGATGAATGAATGAATGAATGAATGAGTGAATGATGGAAAGTGGTCTGGAGGCAGGGGCTCAGACCAGGGAGAGGGATAGACCAGTCTTCAGAGGAGCTCCCCCAGCCCTTGCAGTCCCTGCTTCCACCTGAAGCAATGGTGATATATTAAATGTAACCACCTGGTAGCTTCAACGGCAGTTGAGGGGCTGAATGTAGTATCTTGAATAGAAAAAATCAACACAAGCTCTGGCACATGGTGTATAGCTCTTGATCTTACAAACATGTTCTTTTCAATACCTCACTATAAAGGTCAAAAAATTTTACTTTTACATGAGAAAGTCAGAAGTACATTTTACTATCTTGACCCAGGGCTAATAAACTCTTCTGCTTTCTTCATAATACAGTCCACAAAATTCTTGATGATCTCAATATTTTCTAGGAAATCAAGCTGGTCCACTATGATGTCATACTACAAAGACTTGGTGAATAAAAAGGGACAAGTTAGCTGGGCATGGTTGTGTGTACCTGTAATCTCAGCTACTTGGGAGGCTGAGGTGAGAGGTCACTTGAACCTGGGAGATTGAGGCTGCAGTGAGCCATAATTGTGTTACAGCACTGAAGCCTGGGCAACAGAGCAAGACCCTGCCTCAAAAAAAAAAAAAAAAAGTGACAAGTACTCTGGATGCCCAAGTAGGACCCAGATAAATGGCAGATAAATACTACAAAGGTTTTGGAGATCCAGTATTCTGAGAAGTCATGGATAGTCCTAAGGAACAAGAAAATTTGTTGCACCTTACACATCTACCACTAAGAAAGAGGCACAGAGCTTGGTGGGCCTCTTTAGATTTCGGCACATTCTGAATTTGGGAATATTGCTCCAACCCATTTATTAAGTGATTCAGAAGGCTGCTAGCTTTGAGTGGGTCCAAGTGGAAGAGAAGACACACTAGCAGTTTTAGGCCACTTGGGTCATATGCTAACTACGAATCAATGATGTTAGAGGTATCCTTGATATTTAATAATTAAAGCATATTGTAGATTGCTGGCAAACTTTAATAGAAGAGTTACAACCCAGATCCTAGGATTCTGGCAGAATGTGATGCCTTCTGGGGGCAAAGAAGGTGATCCTTGTCATTTGGAAAGCAACTTCAGGTGTGCTACTAGGCCCTAATAGAGACTGAGCTTCTGACATGGGACACCAAATGCCTGTGTAACCAGAGCTACCCATCATGGATATAAGAGCCATTAAACTATATATTCAGATGAGTGAAGAAGCAATTCCTTATAAAATGCAAATGGTGCATACAAAATAAAGTCCAGCATGTCCATGGGCCACAAGCAAATTACATAAGAAGGTGGCCCAAGCTCCAGTGTCTCTTTTTTTCTTTCTTTTTTTTTTTTTTTTTTTTGAGATGGAGTTTCACTCTGTTGCCCAGGCCAGAGCATGCAATGGCACGATCTCGGCTCACTGCAACCTCTGCCTCCTGGGTTCAGGTGATTCTTCTGCCTCAGCCTCCTGAGTAGGCTGAGGAGCCCACCACCACACCCAGCTAATGTTTGTATTTTTAGTAGAGATGGGGTTTCACCATGTTGGCTAGGCTGGTCTCGAACTTCTGACCTCAGGTGATCAACCCATCCCAGCCTCTCAAAGTGCTGGGATTACAGGCGTGAGCCACCGCGCCCAGGCCCATGTCTCCTATTTCTATTGCAACAATGCCTCACCTATGACCAACTGATGGGGGAAGATATGACCTAGGCTTGGTTATCAGATGGGTTCAGTCAAGATGTTGTTGTGAGCCATGAATGGACTGCTGGGACACACAACTCTACCCAAGAATAGTGCAAAAGGAGAGCAGTAAGGAAAAAATCCTTCCAGAGGCAGAGCTGTGTGTGCTAATGAAATTTAGCATTTTCTTTAATTATATAGGTAGACAATAAACCACAGTAATACTGACATTGTGATGAATAGAAATCATAAATATTTGCACTTTACATTATTACTTATGGCAATCACTACTTTGACATTGTCATAGTGATGATATTTTGTTATTTAATTCATTAATAAAGTAAACATTTACTGTATATTAATATGTTTCTTTTGTAATTCTATATATTTTATCTTATGCCTTTAAGAATGTTATTTTGAGAAAGAGTTTTACTAAATGGTGAACTTTAACAGAAAAGATCAGTACAAGCTCTGGCACACAGTGTATAACTTGATCTTCGAAACACATTCTTTTCGGGCCAGGCGCGGTGGCTCATGCCTGTAATCCCAGCACTTCGGGAGGCCAAGGCAGGTGGATCACCTGAGGTCAGGAGTTCAAGACCAGCCTGACCAACATGGTGAAACCCTGTCTCTACTAAAAATAAAATTCAAAATTAGCTAGGCGTGGTGGCGCATGGCCTGTAATCCCAGCTACTCAGGAGGCTGAGGCAGGAGAATCACTTGAACTTGGGAGGCAGAGGTTGCAGTGAGCCGAGATCGCACCACTGCACTCCAGCCTGGGCAACAAGAGTGAAACTGCATTTCAAGAAAACAAAAAACAAAAACAAAACCATGTTCTTTTGATATCAATTATAAAGAATGTTCACTAAGTGGTTAAGTTTAATATATCACTATTAGCCATCAAGATCCATCTGGTTTTTGTAGACTGCTAAAGGAGTCATAGCACAAACATGGTTGAGGATCCTGTCCCAAAGAAACTCACACAGAGGTGCCTAGGCATATGCAGGGATGTTTAGGCCAATGTTGTCTATCACTAATGGGAGTTGGTGGTAAACTATGTGTTCATCATTAGAATGAATAAGTTAAATGCTGAAGTTTATTCCACATTATGAAATACTATACATGTACATCTAAAACATGAATTCACCTTAAAATGATACCATTGAGTAAAGACAAAAAGAATACAGCAAGATCTATAGCACAGTGTAATTCATGAGTATGTAAAGGTTGCACATATAAAACACTATCAACATATATTTGATATGTATATATTTTAAAAACATATACATGTTCAAGGATATGTTATTAATGGTATCACATTCTAGAGCAGGAGCCCAAGACTGGGAGTAGGTATAGGACAATAGAACTGGAAGAGGATATTGGAAAATACAAAAAAATAAAAAAATTATAACAAATCAGTGGTGCCTTAAATGAAACAGTGATAAAGTGTGTCATAAACCAAGAAGTATGTGTAGTCCATCTCTCTGATCCAAGACCAAACAAATAAACCAAAAAACTCTACCATGACCAGAATGCAAAGGCATTTTTTTTTTGAGACAGGGTCTCACTCCATTGCCCAGGCTAGAGTGCAGTGGTGAGATCACAGCTCACTGTAGCCTCAACCTTCCGGGGTTTAAGCAATCCTCCTGCCTCAGCCTCCCTCCCAAGTAGCTGGGATCACAGGTGCACATCACCACATCCAGCTATTTTTTTTTTTTTCATTTTTAGTAGAAATGAGGATGCACTATGTTGCTCAGACTGATCTCAAACTCCTGGGCTCAAGTGATCCTCCTGCCTCAGCCTCCCAAACTGCTTGGATTACAGGCCTGAGCCACCACACCTGACCACAAAGGCAAATTTAAAACTATGGAAAATATTGAAAAAACAAAAACAAAACAAACAGGCCAGGCACGTGGCTCAGACCTATAATCCCAGCACTTTGGGAAGTCAAGGCAGGTTGATGGCTTGAGTTCACGAGTTTGAGACAAGCCTGGGTGACAAAGTGAAACCTTGTCTCTACTAAAATACAAAAATTAGCCAGGTGTGGTGGCACCCACCTTTAGTCCCGGCCACTTGGGAGGCTGAAACAGAGATGGAGGCCCAGGAGATGGAGGTTGCAGTGAGCACACCACTGCACTCCAGCCTGGGTGACAGAGAGAAACCTGCCTCAAAAAAAAGCGGGGCGGGGGGAGATTAGGGGGTGGGAACTAATATCTTTAATATACAAGATTTTATCAATTAATAAGAAAAATAAACATTTTAAAGTAAAAAACTCAAAGCAGGTAATTAATAAGACATGAATACACGACAAGAAAATGTTTAGATGCACAAGTAAAAATAAAATATCAGGTATTATCAAGGGAGAGGAAAATCTAACCTCTCAAACACTGCTAGCGGGGAAAAAATGTGGTACAAACTTTCTGGAGGAGAATTTAGCATATATTAAAATGCCATAAAATCTGCTCTAAAACCTACATATCTTTGGCACAGCATTTTCAGGTCTAGAAATAGATCTTAAGGAAATTTTAAAAGCACATAGATATTTAGTTACAAGGATGTTATGGTGAAGTTGTTTCTCACAATTTAAATGTGGGGCAAAAGTGATTAGATATTGGCAAAGGAAATTGTGACATATTCATATAAAACAGGATAGTGTCACTGAAGTATTAATAAGATGGGAATGTGTTTAAAATATAGCAAAGTGGAAAACAAAATTTACAAAATGTGACTCATTTTGTGATTTAACACTTTAATAGCATTTTTCTTTTCTTTTCTTTTCTTTTGAGACAGGGTCTCACTTTGTTGCCGAGGCTGGAGTCCAGTGACGCGATCACAGCTCACTGCAGCCTCCACCTCCCGAGCTCAAGCAATCCTACCACTTCAGCTTCCTGAGTAGCTGGGACTACAGGTGCGTACCACCACACCTGGATAATGTTTGTATTTTTTGTAGAGAAAGGGTTTCCTTATGTTGCCCAGGCTGGTCTCAAATTCCTGGGCTCAAGTGATCCACCCACCTTGGCCTCCCAAAGTACTAAGATTACAGGTGTGAGCCAGTGAGCCACGGTTTCCAGCCCTTTCCTAGCATTTTTAACCATAAAAGTTTCACATTCATTTAAAAAATCTGGATGATAAAGGTCAAAGAACACAAAAGTCACCCACAATTTCACAAACCAGATATATAATGTATTTTATATAAATGAGAATCTAATGTTAACAAATAGAAGAAAACATAGTCTTTGCGAACCCAAATGTCAAATTTAATTTCTAATCCAAATGTTCACAAAGGAGTAGTTTTTGAAAAGAGCAAATTATGCAGCAAAGCATAGAGATGTAAGTTGGGTAAATTTTCTAAATTCTGATCAGGAAACAAATCTGACTAGAAAGAGGTGGGAAGAAGAGCTGCCTATACTGAATATTTGTTGACCTTTTACTAAACACTACCAGGCCTGAGGCATAAAAGAATTTATGATAAACTGCTAGGGGAGCACAAGTTAAAATTCAAAGCTGGGATTCTGAAGACAGGCTGCCTGGGGTTGAATCACTGCTCCACTACTCACAAGCTCAATGTCACTGGGCAATTTAGTCTCTCTGTCCCTCAGGTTCCTCAGAATGGGGATGATATAACCCTACCTTTTGGGATGTAATATATGTCAAGCACTCAGAACCATACTTGGTTCTTTTTTTTTTTTTTTTTTTGAGACTGAGTCTCGCTCTGTTGCCCAGGCTGGAGTGCAGTGGCTGGATCTCAGCTCACTGCAAGCTCCACCTCCCGGGTTTATGCCATTCTCCTGCCTCACCCTCTCCAGTAGAGTAGCTGGGACTACAGGCGCCCACCACCTCGCCCGGCTAGTTTTTTTGTATTTTTTAGTAGAGACGGGGTTTCACCGTGTTAGCCAAGATGGTCTCGATCTCCTGACCTCGTGATCCGCCCGTCTCGGCCTCCCAAAGTGCTGGGATTACAGGCTTGAGCCACCGCGCCTGGCCCATACTTGGTTCTTAACAAGCATGCAGTAAATGTTAGATATGGGCCTTGCAAACATCAGTGCAGCAATGGAACCACATCCTTAAAGAGCAGTCTGAAGCCCTGCACATCAATGTGGATTGAATAAATGACAGAACGCAGCTGCACGCGTGCCACATTCCTTCTCCTTCAGCTTTGGTTCAGTAGTCTTGTGTAATACAAGTACAAATACCTATGGCTACTATTAGAACCATTAAAGCTGAGAATGACTGCCCTCCTGGGTAGCTTGTGTGTGTAGATATAACATTTAAAAATCAGTATACAATCTCTTAGGGGGTTAACTCTCACCTCTCCTTTCTGAGTCTTAGAATCAGATTGCAACATTTGTTATGCTCAGTACACTGTTACGATATTGGCCTATAAAGATATGTAAGGCTTGGTATCTATCTTCTCAGAATTTAAAATCACTTAAGACGATGATGTCAAAATACCTACAATAACTAGGTGATTCTAGTATATTAGTTTTCCATTGCTGCTAACAAATAACCACAAATTTAGTGGCTTAAACAAAATACACTTATTATCTTACAGTTTGGGAGGTTAGAAGTCTGAAGTGAAACTCATTGGGTTAAAATCAAGGAAGCAGCAGGGCTGCACATTGTTCTGGAGGCTTGGAAGGTATCTGTTTTCTTGCCTTTTTTTTTTTTTTTTGAGACGGAGTTTCACTTTTGGCACCCAGGCTGGAGTGCAATGGCACGATCTTGGCTCACTGCAACCCCTGCCTCCCAGGTTCAAGCGATCCTCCTGCCTCAGCCCCCCAAGTAGCTGAGATTACAGGCACATACCACCATGCCCAGTGAATTTTTGTATTTTTAGTAGAGATGGGGTTTCACCACGTTGGCCAGACTGGTCTTGAACTCCTGACCTCAGGTAATCCTGCCCACCTCAGCCTCCCACAGTGCTGGGATTACAGGCATGAGCCACCATGCCTTTCCTTGCCTTTTGCAGCTTCTACAGGCCACCCACATTCCTTGGTTTGTGGCCCCCTTCAAAGCCAGCAATGTTGTGCTGAGTTCTCCCCATGCTGCATCCTTCTGATTCTGTCTTCTGCCTCCCTCTTCCAGTTTTAAGAACTCTTGTGACTACATTAGGGAGCCTGGATAATTCAGGATAATCTCCCTACCTTAAGATCAGCTGATTAGCAACTCTGGCTTGATCTGCAACCTTAATTTCTCTTTACCATGTAAGCCAACATATGCACAGGTTCTGGGAAACACGATGTGGACATCTTTGGGGACTGCTATAGATTGAATGTTTTTGTCTCCCAAAATCCATATATTTATCAAAACCTAATCCCCCAATGTGATGGTATTAGGAGGCAGGGCCTTTGGGAGGTGATTAGGTCATGAGGGCAAAGTTCTCACGAATGGGATAAAAGGGAGCCAGAGAGCTCCTTTGTGCCTTCTGCCATATGAGGACACAGCAAGAAGATGCCTATGAAACAAAAGGTGCACACTCAACACTGGCTGAATCTGCCAGTGTCTCGATGTTGGACTTCCCAGCCTCCAGAACCACAAGAAAGAAATTTCTGTTGTTTACCATCCACTCAGTCTATATTATTTTTGTATGACAGCCCAAATAAACTATAAATCAGCCATTACTCTGCATACTTCACCTAGTAAATTGTAAAGATAAAGTAAGATAAAGAAACAGTACATGGAGGTTCCGTGGCGTTTAATGTCACTGTAGCTGAGGATGGTCAGGGAAGGCTGAAAGAAAAAGGCAGATTCACTCTGGCCCTTAACGGATAGATTCAGTTTTAAAATTTGAATACAGGAGGAGAGAGGGTATTTGGGTGAGAGAAGGTGTAAGAACAAGGCCTGGAAAATGTTTAAGGCGTGAAGTGGGACTGGGGACAAAGAGAATATTTTGGCTGAAGAATAGGTTCACAAAAGAAGGAAGAAGTGTGAATGGGAGCCAGAATAAGAAGCGCTGGGGAGTTTTATCCCTATCCTTTTTCAAAACTAACTGACCCCAGAATGGTTTAAAACTTTATAATGTATTGATTGGAGGACCATTAGAAATTAAAAGCTTTGGCCAGGCGCGGTGGCTCAAGCCTGTAATCCCAGCACTTTGGGAGGCCGAGACGGGCGGATCACGAGGTCAGGAGAT
>NW_016813861.1:1585424-1644306 GCF_001698545.2 Rhinopithecus bieti | reverse complement strand
GGAGTTCGAGACCAGTCTTACCAACATGGAGAAACCCTGTCTCTATTAAAAATACAAAAATGAGCTGTGCGTGGTGGTGCGTGCTTGTAGTCCCAGCTACTCAGGAGGTTGAAGCAGGAGAATCGCTTGAATCTGGGAGGCAGAGGTTGGAGACTGTGCCACTGCACTCCAGCCTGGGTAACAACAGAGTGAGATTCCATCTCAAACAAACAAAAAAAAAAAGACAAGACAAGAAAAAATGAAATTAAAAGCTTTTGAATAGAACATCTAGATGAAACACCATCAGAAGATCAGGAGATACGGTGCCTGCCTGGATTAAAGCAAGCAGCCAAAAATGTCCCGTCAGATAAATTGTTTTTTACCCAATTTTAACACAACTAACCCACAGAAAAATCAAAACACTGACTTTAGTAAGAACAAATTAAATATAATGCTAAATCTCACCCATTCCACACTTTTATTATACAAAACAACATGCAAAAATATTTTTACATGAGAAGGGGATCTCTTTCCCCATAATGTGACCACTTGATGTTCAGAGTAATGCTGCAGGTCAGGTTCTTGTATCAGGCACTGCCTTAGGTCTACTCCTTCATTTCGCTGTCACTGCTGTATAGTATAAAAATTGCATTTCACAAGGTTCACTGTAGCAAAGGGAAAAAGCAAAAGCATATTTTGCAATATTTAAGTACTTTTGAAATAGGCTGTTCCAAAATTACTGTAATATTTTAATAGCTCACCTTCAGAATGTTAATTTTCGTATTACTTTTTTTTTGAAAAATGTATTGTGTATAATGGTAAATCAATCAAACAAACAAACAAAAAACCCTAAATGTCTAATTATACAAAAAGGAAAGAGTAAACAGCAAGTTTCCCTTCCGCCTACCCTTGAGCTGTAATATCTTAGTTCACCTCCCCTGAGACATCGCTGCTCTCTGTGTCTCAGGTGTCCTTGCAGAGAGAGTATCTTTATACCCAAATGGGAGCACAGACCATAAACACCACTCTGGGCCTTGTTTTTGTCACCTTCTTCCCAGCTCTTTATAAACTACTAGTGCCATTGTTCAGCTTCACTTTAAAGTGTTCAGAGCTCTGCATTTGGATTCAGGAACAATGTAAGAAACTCAAGAAGGATTTTCTTTGAAAATTGGCTTCTTTCAGCCACAAATTCATGGGGAATGAGTGTGGCTACAGAAGTTTAATTTCTAATAGAAATAGAATAACATCATAAACGTGTGGTAGAAGGAAGAGGAAAACACTACTACTGCCACCAAATCAGTAAAAAAGAACTATTGAGTTAAAATAGTCTAATCAAGTTTGAAGCTCATGAGCAGATAATAGATTCCACAGAAGGAGGTGCTTAAGCCATCTTAACATTCTCCTATTAAGAACAGTGAAAGTATTCAGTAGGGACCCTCTTTCTGTAATGGCCTAAGTCTTTTTTTTTTTTTTTTTTGAGACAGTGTCTTGCTCTGTCACCCAGGCTGGAGTGCAGTGGCGTGATCTCGGCTCATTGCAGCCTCCACCTCCCGGGTTCAAGCAATTCTCCTGCCTCAGCCTCCCGAGTAGCTGGGATTACTGGTGCCTGCCATCACGCCTGGCTAATTTTTGTATTTTTAGTAGAGATGGAGTTTCACCATGTTGGCCAGGATGGTCTTGATCTCCTGACCTCATGATCCGCACACTTCAGCCTCCCAAAGTGCTGGGATTACAGGCATGAGCCACTGTGCCCAGCCAACGGCCTAAGTTAATTGGCCTTCTCTTTTGACACTCAAGAGAAAGTCTGACTTGGTGATATTCCTTTGCGAAATTGCTCCAGCTCTTCATCAAGGAAATTTGCATAGGCCTGTACAGGCTGCTGGGCTAGTGTTGGAGAGATGGAAAAGATAATAAGGAGGCCAGGGGAAAGAAGGACTGTCCCACCTCATCTACTCCAAGATTCCAAGAAGGTGCTATGGTTTGAATGTCTCCTGCAAAACTCATGTTGACATTTCATCGCCATTGTGATGGTGTTAAGTGATTAGGGGATGAATGGATTCGTGCTGTTATCACCAGAGTGGGGTCCTAATAAAAAGCTAGTTCAGCCCCCTCTGCTCTTGCTCTGTTGCGTACTCTTGCTCTTCTACCTCCCACCACGGGGGGAGACAGCATAAAGGCCTTCACCAGGTGCTGACACGAGGCTATCAGACTTCCTAACCTCCAGAACTATGAGCCAAATACATTTCTGTTCATCATAAATTACCAAGACTGTGGTAATGTGTGGTAGCAACATAAGACAGACTAAGACTGAAGGGTACCCAGACTCTAGGTGACAACAGTGGACAGGGCCAGTAGGTGACCCCAGGCACAGCCTGGAGTGGTAGGAAAGACAAACGGCATAGGGGGAACACTCCAGAGAGAACAAATGCAAGAGGCAGCTCACCAGTAACTAACATATTTGCCTATGGAGTCAGTTGCATTTGAATCAGCACACCACAGTATACTGATCTAGAAGGAGTTACTCTCTCTGTGACTCAGTTTCCTCATCTATGATATGAGGCTAAATACTAGTGCCTCCCTAAGACTATAAGCATCAAATGAAAAAATATAGGCCAGGTGCAGTGGCTCATGGCTGTAATCCCAGCACTTTGGGAGGCTGAGGTGAGCAGATCACCTGAGGTCACAAGTTCAAGACCAGCCTGGCCAACTTGGTGAAACCCCATCTCTACTAAGAAAAAAATTAGCTGGGCATGGTAGCGCATGCCTGTAGTCCCAGCTACTCGGGAGGCTGAAGCAGGAGAATCACTTGAATCCGGGAGGCAAAGTCTGCAGTGAAAAAAAGTAAATAAAAGAAAAGAAAAAATATGTATTAAAAAAAAGCTTAGAATGATGCCTGGCATATTGTGAGCACTCAATAAATGTTTGCCCCTTGGATTACAGCAGTGGTCTTCAAAATGGGCTAAGGCCTACCTGGCTCTAGGCACCTGCTCCCTTGTTTTTTCTCAATCATGCGAGGAATCCTACTGTCTCAAAGTCTTTGTATGTGCAGCTTCCTAGGTCCCCAATGCTCTTCCCGTTATCTGCATGGCTGATCCCTCACCACTCCAGGTCCTGCTCAGATGTCACCTTCATAGTGGGATCTTCCATTATCACCGAGAACTGCTCTCTCTTCCTCCTTCTCTGTTTTTTCTTTCTCCATACCACGTCACCATCTTATAAGTCATATTTTTATTTTTTTGAGACAGGGTCTGGCTCTGTCACCCAGGCTGCAGTGCAGTGGCATGATCTCAACTCACTGAGGCCTTAACCTCCCAGGTTCCAATGATTCTCCCACTTCAGCCTCCCAAATAGCTGGAATTACAGCTGAATACCACCACACCTGGTGAATTTTTGCATGTTTTTGGTAGAGGTGGGCTCTTGCCATATTGCCCAGGCTGGTCTCCAACTCCCGAGCTCAAGCAATCTACCTGCCTTGGCCTCCCAAAGTGCTAGGATTACAGGCGTGAGCCACTGCGGCTGGCCTTAAATTGTCTACCCACCCGTCACTCCCTCTTCCCTATCAATAACACATAAACTCTGCGAGGGCAGATATTTTGTTTACTGATATATTTCTAATACTCAGAGAGCACTAGCATACTGCAGGTGCTCAATAAATATTCATTGAATCAACAAATGACTATTTCACAGTATACCCATTCTCCTGTTTAGGTACATTTAGACATGTATATTGCTTCCCATTTTGGCTGTTAACAAACAATGACATGATGGACATTTTTGTATATATTTCCTTGTGCACACGTGAGTTTATCTAGAAGTGGAACTACTGTATCATGGATTAGGCACATCTTTAATTTAGTAGTTATTACCAAGCCACTCTCCAAAGTGGTACTTATTTGTATTCCCACCTGCAAGGTATGTGACTCCTGTTTAATCTCGACATTACTTAACAGTATCAGACTTAATTTTTTGCCAATATAAGACACGGCATTTTATTTTAGTTTTAATTTGCATTGATCTAGTTACTAATGAGTTTGAACATCTTTTGTGTGTTTATCAGTCATTTTGACTTTCTTCCCTGTGAATTGCCTGCTCATATTTTTTTGCCATTATTTTTAACATATTCTGGATATCAATATTTATCAGTTTTATGTGCAGCACGTATCTTCTACAGTGTTTATTACTGTCTCTTATAATTTTTTTTTTTATTTTTTTTGAGATGGAGTCTCACTCTGTCGCCCAGGCTGGAGTGCAGCGACATCTGATCTCGGCTCACTGCAACCTCCGCCTCCTGGGCTCAAGCGATTCTCCTGCCTCAGCCTCCCAAGTAGCTGTGATTATAGGCGCGCGCCACTACACTCAGCTAATTTCTGTATTTTTAGTAGAGACGGGGTTTCACCATGTTGGCCAGGCTGGTCTCAAACTCCTGACCTCAGCTGATCCACCTGGCTCGGCCTCCCAAAGTGCTAGGATTGTAGGCATGAGCCACCGCGCCCAGCCAATTGTCTCTTATAACTTTTTAAAAGTGGTTTTTTGATGCACAGAAGTTAGTTCCATTTCTTAAAAACAAATTATCCCATGTTAATTACTTCTTACAGGCGCTTAGAATTTTCTTACATATATAGATTTAAAATATATTTTGGAAAACTACATAGGCATTTATTTTTCAGCAAGATCTGTTACTATCTTATAGAATACATGTCTTCCAAGCACAGATTTGGGGACATGCTTCTCTAAAAAAGAGGGATGGACAGGACAGTTTTTAGGGTGTTTTCTGTTTGCTTAATTTTTAGAGACAAGCTCTCACTATATTACCCAGGCTGGCCTCGAACTCCTGGCTCAGGCAATTCTCCCACCTCATCCTCCCAGGTAGGTGGGAGTCCAGGCATATGGCACCACACTCTGGCTCAAGACAGGAGGTTTTTGAGCAGAGCACAGACATGATAGAAGCAGATTATAGGAGCAGAGAATACTTCTTATTGTTCTCTTAATGTTTTATGTGGGGGATTTTGCCTCCACCATCTTGAGCTTATATAGTTGTTTAAAAAATCTTGACTGATTTATACAACAGCAGAACTTATTCCATTTGAAGGTTTTGTTTTATCCAAACATTAGAGGAGGCTGAAGTCATTCTGCATACTACTCCACCAAGAGCCTAGGAAATCCCTTTACTGAAATACATCACTTCATATATGAAAGGCTTAATGTTGCTGTAATGTTCTGGTTATTACAAAAGATTTAAGATCTGAAATGAAGTAATGGGATCCAGGCAGATATGTTCATTTTCATTTACCTAAATGCCTGATGATTATCAATGGATTATTAAATGCCTAAACTCTAGCATGACAGAGTAGGCCATGAGCTCACAGTTCCTTCCCTCAGATTGTCAAGGAAACACTCTAGATTCCTTATCAAGTTTGATCCTTTAAAGATAGGAAAAGCAAGAGGCTGCTTCTTGAAACTCAATTCTGATCCTCTTTTTTCCTTCTCAATTACAGTCTCAGGTGGACACGTTGATAATTTAAATGATGTTTAATTTCTTCATTGATTCCCACCTTTTATTTCTTTTGACTTCTACTTATCTCAACACAATTCTACATCCTAGATTGCTAGAGTTAATAGTGAGGTTGTCTAGGCATTGTTAGCCAAGTAACATACTTATTCAGATCAACAAAATATGTGCCATGAGAACATAAACTAATTTAACTTCAATAGAGAATATTACCTTTTCAAATATCATACTATTAATAATGTTTTAATGAAAGTACTGAATAATTTCTAAGTAATCAAACTAAGACAATATGAGAAATTACTCTAATTACTCATATTACTCTAATTACTCTAAATTACTACAAACTAAGGCAATATGAGAAAAAACTAAAGACAATTTTAAAGTATTCAACATAAATGTCTATAACTCCACATGTGTATAAAGGAAAAATAATTTTATGATAAATTACCTGATGAACAACCAGGAACAATGGTTTGTTTCACAAAGAAATGCTCGTTTTAATTTTATCACCATTCTATAAATGCCCTCTTTTATGTAATAATGTAGCATCAATTACTTCCCTCTGCTAATAGATTTAGCTATTAAGAGATTCATTATAGCGTGGATGCAGTAATTCCAGCACTTTCGGAGGCCAAAGCAGGAGCACTGCTTGAGGCCAGGAGTTCGAGACCAACCTGTGCAACATAGCGAGACCCTGTCTCTACAAAGAATTAAAAAATCAGCCTGGCATGGTGGCAGCACCTATGGTCCCAGCTACTCAGGAGGCTAAAGTGACAGGATCACTTGAGCCTAGGAGGTTGCAGCTGCACTGAGCCATGATCATGCCACTGCACTCCAGGCTGGATCACTGAGCAAGACCTGTCTCTTAAAATAAAAAAAAAAAAGAAAACAAACCAAAGAGTAAGAGTGATGGCCCTAGTGAATAATATTACGTGTCTTTTTTCACCATATCTAATAAAACATCTTTCTAAAACTTGGTTGAGACTATTCACCAGAAATTATAAATTGTAAACTTTTCACTACTGCCAATTGGCAAAGGATACATGGAAGAATTCAATTCTTCTAGCTGCAAAACAAAGAAACAAATTTATTTTTAATTTCTATAAGATAAATATAAGTCGACGGTGATCTCACAATAGCACTACAGCCTGAGAGACAGAGTGTGATCCCGTCTCAAAAAATAAATAAATAGGCCAGGCACGGTGGCTCATGCCTATAATCCCAGCACTTTGGGAGGCCAAGGCAGGTGGATCATGAGGTCAGGAGTTGGAGACCAGCCTGGCTAAGATGGTGAAATCCATCTCTACTAAAAAATACAAAAATTAGCTGGGCGCAGTGGCGGGGCACCTGTAATCCCAGCTACTCAGGAGGCTGAGGCAGGAGAATCGCTTGAACCCGGGAGGCGGAGGTTGCAGTGAGCTGAGATCGCACCACTGCACTCTAGCCTGGGCGACAGAGCAAGACTCTGTCTCAAAATAAAATAATAAATAAATAAATAAATAATTAGAGAGATTCAATATAGACCATAAAAAGATCGTAAATTAATTTTAACACTGCAGAACTTTTTACTCCAGAAACATGTCTGGCTCTTCGAATTTCTCTTTATCATGTGCTAGTGTATAATATGCTCTCTCTTTTTTTTTTTAAATCATTTTGCTAATTTATGATAAAATGTTGTTTTATTTAGCAGGAAACATTCTGTCTTACAAGTTGGGGCCCAGTCTCTGTTAGGTCAGACTGGAAGAATAGTAAGGGCACTCCCACATTCCAGGGAGACAGTAAATGATAACTGGCAGGGACATGGAATCTCTGTAAAGCACTATGGGAATTCTTAGATAAGAAGTGTACTCTAAACAGAGTCCTCTTGAGAAAATCTCCGATTGAAATTTGAAAATTTAACAATTACTGAATTACCATCAGCATTCCAAGAACATTTTTCTTTTTTCAGACCCTACTAAATGAATCAACCTTGCAAAACTGGAAAATAAAACTAAAATATTTAATATAAAAACACATATTCCTTTTCCTTTTCTTTTCTTTCTTTCTTTCTTTCTTTTTTTTTTTTTTTTTTTGAGATAGAGTTTCACTCTTGTTGCCTAGGCTGGAGTACAATGGCGTGATCTCAGCCCACTGCAACCTCTGCTCCCTGGGTTCATGTGATTCTCCTGCCTCGGCCTCCCAAGTAGCTGGAAATACAGGTACCCACCACCATACCTGGCTAATTTTTTGTATTTTTAGTAGAGATTGGGTTTTACCATGTTGGCCAGGCTGGTCTCAAACTCCTGACCTCAGATGACCTGCCTGCCTCAGCCTCCCAAAGTGCTGGGATTACAAGTGTGAGCCACTGGGCCTGGCCAAGAACACATCTTCCTTTCCTATACTGTTTTGATTTATCATTCTTCCAGTGATAAATTGAAAAAGTAACATTTACCACTTCATTGGTATAGTAAATTTATAACTGACATCAAGATTTAGGAAAAGCTTCAAAGCATGTAGAAGAAGAGAAAGTCAAGGTTTTATAAGAAAATATATAAATAAAATATTGGGGAAGTGTGCAGGGAGAAAAAAATAAAATTTTTGGCAGCCATGACTGAAAATAAGCAAGGTGACATATATAAGATGGTACTGACAGAAAGAAGGAAAACAGGAAAAGATCTGAAAATCATAAATGTACCTAATTGTTCCAAAAAGCTGTAAGAGAGAATACATGAATGGCATTACAGCTTAAAGGGACTGTAAGGTGATCCTCCCTTTCAGAATTGGTCAAACAAATCTGTAGTAATTGTTCTTGTTATTTGAGGAAAACGCTAAGATCCTGTTTACCTTCTTTTGGTCTAGTGCAGATTTCTCTCCTACCTGGTCTGAAGCTCACACCAGTAGTGCCACCCCTTCAGATTGCATAATACATATGGCGCATTGGCCCAGACAGATACAATTGCACCCGGTAATGGTGAAAACCCTTCCTCTCCTTAGCATGAATTATCTTGTCAGATCACACAGTTGCTCTTGGATTCAGACCCTCCCTCTCTCCCTTGCTCTCGCTCTTCCTTCTGCTGAGTGCCTATTTCTTTCAGACAGTAACTTCGATTCTGGGTATCTGAAAATGAATAGAATGTAGTCTTTTTCCTTTAGGAGCTCACTATCTGGAAGAAGATACCAATAGGGAAACAATTAAATACAATACAACACAATACATTTTCTACTAAAATTGGCAAAGGTTGAAATGAAAAACAATATCCAGTATTAGCTAGAATTTGAGGAAACAGAGCACTGAATAGGTAACAATTTTTCTGGAGGACAATTTAGTACTATGTTACCAAAAGCCCTTAAAAAAAAAAAAAGTGAATGCAGTTTGCTTCAGACACTCTACATCACTCAGGATTATCTAATAAAACAATCAGGCCAAGCACAGTGACTCACGCCTGTAATCCCAGCACTTTGGGAGGCTGAGGCAGGTAGATCACAAGGTCAGGAGATCGAGACCATCCTGGCTAACACCATGAAACCCCGCCTCTACTAAAAAGTACAAAAAATTAGCCAGGCATGGAGGCGGGCACCTGTAGTCCCAGCTACTCGGGAGGCTGAGATGGGAGAATGGCACGACCCGGGAGGCGGAGCTTGCAGTGAGCTGAGATCACACCACTGCACTCCACTGGGCATTAGAGCAAGACTCTGTCACAAAACAAAACAAAACAAAAAAACAATCAGACAATTGTGACCATCATAGGCAATATAGCAAGACCCCATCTCTACAAAACATATTTTAAAAAGCAGCCAGGCATGGTGGGGTGCACCTGTAGGCCCAGTTACCTGGGTGACTGAGGAAGGAGGATTAGTTGAGCCCAGCAGCTCAAGGCCACAGTGGGTTTTGATCACACTACTGCGTTCCAGCCAGGGCAATAAAGTGAGAACCTATGTCCAAACATAATAATATTTATTGGACAAATTTGCAAAGATGTTTGCACAAATGTATCTATTGTAGCATTTGTTGTAATAGTGAAAACGCCACAGTGAATCCCTAAGTGTCCAGTAATAGGTGATTACATGCTACATCCATATAACAGAATATAATTATTACCATCAAGAAGGCTATAGATTTATATGTATCAAGTAAAAAATATGCTTTTGACACATATTTGAGTGAAAAAAGGTTACAAAACATAAAATAGATGTGATGAAAATGGTACTTTACCTCTGTGGTCTTCCTCCCTAAAACCTATCGCCCTAGTCTAACTATGGGAAAAACATCACAAAAGTCAATTCCAGTGAAGGGGCATCCTACAATATCCCTGACCAGCTCTCTTCAAAGTTTCCAAGTTCTCTGTAATTAGTCTGTTTTCACACTGCTATAAAGAAATACCTCAGACTGGGTAATTTATAAAGGAAATAGGTTTAATGGATTCCCAATTCCACATGGCTGGGGAAGCCTCAGAAAACTTACAATTGTGGCCGAAGTGGAAGCAGGCACCTTCTTCACAAGGCGGCAGGAGGGAGTGAGTGTGACAGTTCATGAAAAACTACCATTTATAAAACCATCAGATCTCCTGAGAATTCACTCATTATCATGAGAACAGCGTGGGGGAAATCAACCCCATAATCCAATCACTTCCCTCCCTTGACACGTGGGGATTTCAATTCGAGATGAGATTTGGAGGGGGACACAGAGCCAAATCATATCAGTCATCAACACAGGAAAGTCTAGAAACTGTCACAACCAAGAGGTCTCTAAGAAGGATATGACAACAAAAAGTAATGTGGTATCCTGGATGGGATTCTAAAACAGAAAAATAACATGAGGTAAACACTAAGGAATCACAATAATTTACAGATTTCAGTTAACAATGCATCAATATTGGTTTATTAATTGTAACAAATGTATCATACTAATGTAACATGTTAATAATGTGGTGGAATGAATATGGGACCCCCGTACTGTCTTTGCAATTTTCCTATAAGTATAGAAATGCTTTAAAAACTAAAGTATATTTAATGGAAAACAATATAGTGTAAACTATTTTTAGAAAATATATATTTACTGGCCGAGTGCAGTGGCTCACGCCTGTAATCCCCAGCTCTTTGGGAGGCTGAGGTGGGCAAGAACAGTCTGGCTAACATGGTGAAATCCCATCTCTACTAAAAATACAAAAATCAGCCAGGCGTGGTGGTGAGTGACTGTAATCCCAGCTGCTAGGGAGACTGAGGTGTGACAATCACTTGAACCCGGGAGGCGGACGTTGCAGTGAGCCAAGATCACACTACTGCACTCCAGTCTGGGTGACAGAGGGAGACTCCATCTCTAAAAAATAAAAGGATATATATGTACTATATATGCATAGGAAAAAGTGTGGAAGTAGAAAGATATATGGCAAGGTGTTAATGCTTTTCAGTCAGGTTTATTGAGTTATAATTTATATATAATAAAATGTACTATTTTTAGTGTACAGTTCTATTAATTTTAATAAAATGTACACTCATGTAACTACCACCACAATCAACATATAGGACATTCCCATTAGCCCTGATGCTTTTGGTAGCCCAGATCCTGGCAATCACTGTTTCTTCCCCTACAGTTTTGGCCTTTTCTAGGATGTCATATAAATGAAATCATACAGTATGTACCCTATTGATTAAAATTGGGGTTTTCCCATTTAGAATGTGAAATTTTGGATAACAATTTCCTTGCTCTTGTTATATTGGTTATTTATATTTTCTAACTCTCTATAATAAACTTTACTTTTGCAATTTAGAAAAATAAAAATATTATGATGGGTATTGTTTTTTTTTTTTCTTTTTTTTTTTTTTTGAGACGGAGTCTCGCTCTGTCGCCCAGGCTGGAGTGCAGTGGCGGGATCTCAGCTCACTGCAAGCTCCGCCTCCCGGGTTGACGCCATTCTCCTGCCTCAGCCTCCCAAGTAGCTGGGACTACAGGCGCCCGCCACCTCGCCCGGCTAGTTTTTTGTATTTTTTAGTAGAGATGGGGTTTCACCATGTTAGCCAGGATGGTCTCGATCTGCTGACCTCGTGATCCGCCCGTCTCGGCCTCCCAAAGTGCTGGGATTACAGGCTTGAGCCACCGCACCCGGCCTATGATGGGTATTGTAATAAGAGAGGCAATAAAACTAATAGATTACATATAAGGACAATTTTGTTTTAATATTTAAGTTGCAGAATTACTTTACTAGGAGTTAATTTTTTTTTTTTTTTTTTTTTTTTTTTTTTGAGACAGAGTTTTTTTTCTTTTTCCCAGGCTGGAGTGGAATTGTGTGACCTCGGCTCACAGCAACCTCCACCTCTCCGATTCCAGCGATTCTCCTGCCTCAGCCTGTGGAGTAGCTGGGATTACAGGTATGCGCCACCATGCCCGCCTAATTTTGTATTTTTAGTAGAGATGAGGTTTTTCCATGTTGGTCAGCCTGGTCTCGAACTCCTGCCCTCAGGTGATCCACCCACCTTGGCCTCTCAAAGTGCTGGAATTACAGGTGTGAGTCACTGTGCCCAGTCTTTTTCTTTTTTTGAGATAGAGTCTTGCCCTGTCACCCAGGCTGGAGTGCAGTGGTATGATCTCAGCTCACTGCAACCTCCACCTCCCAGGCTCAAGTGATTCTCCTGCCTCAGCCTCCTGAGTAGCAGGGACTATGGGCATGTACCATCATGCCTGGCTAATTTTTGTATTTTCAGTAGAGACAGGGTTTTGCCATGTTGGCNGAGTTTTTTTTTTTTTTTTTTTTTTTTTTTTGAGATGGAATTTTGCTCTTGTTGCCCAGGCTGGAGTGCAATGGCACAATCTCAGCTCACCGTAACCTCCGCCTCCCAGGTTCAAGCGATTCTCCTGCCTCAGCATCCTGAGTAGCTGGGATTACATGCATGCGCCACCATGCCCGCCTAATTTTGTATTTTTAGTAGAGATGAGGTTTTTCCATGTTGGTCAGCCTGGTCTCGAACTCCTGCCCTCAGGTGATCCACCCACCTTGGCCTCTCAAAGTGCTGGAATTACAGGTGTGAGTCACTGTGCCCAGTCTTTTCTTTTTTTGAGATAGAGTCTTGCCCTGTCACCCAGGCTGGAGTGCAGTGGTATGATCTCAGCTCACTGCAACCTCCACCTCCCAGGCTCAAGTGATTCTCCTGCCTCAGCCTCCTGAGTAGCAGGGACTATGGGCATGTACCATCATGCCTGGCTAATTTTTGTATTTTCAGTAGAGACAGGGTTTTGCCATGTTGGCCAGGCTGGTCTCAAACTCCTGACCTCATGTGTTCTGCCAGCCTTGGCCTCCCAAAGTGCTGGGATTACAGGCATGTGCCACCATGCCCAGCCCAAGGAATTAATTTTGAGAGACAATAGAAGTTAAGAGGCAAGCTCTAGGATTAGCCAGAGCTCGGCAAAAATCCTAGCTGTACTACTGGCCGGTTGTGTGACTTACAAAAGGCTAGTTAGTAGATTTTACCTTCAATAATCCTCACTTTAAAATAGGATTAAATACAGTACTTGTCTTCTAAGGTTTTAAAAAGGCTTAGATGGTAGCCGGGCATGGTGGCGGGCACCTGCAATCCCAGCAGGTGGGTGGGGCAGGAGACTGAGGCAGGAGACTGAGGCAGGAGAATCACTTGAACCCGGAATGTGGAGGTTGCAGTGAGCTAAGATCGCGCTACTGCACTCCAGCCTGGACAACAAAGGGAGACTCTGTCTCAAAAAAAAAAAAAAGAAGAAGAAAACTAAAAAGGCATAGATGAGACTATGCATGTAAATCATGGGTATTTATTAACTTTAAACTGCTGAAATTATTTGTATTGTTTATTTGGCTATTCTTATACTCTTGATATTTTTTGCTATCTCTGTTGAGCTCTGGAGGTGTTTAGATATGGAAGAGCATTCTACGTCGGGGAACAGAATGTGCAAAAACAGTCATGCAAGTGCCTCCAAAGACAGAGAATAGCAAGTGGGGGCAGAGTAAGCGGGTATGGAGATCACAGAGCCCAGGCATAAAGTACCTGGTCAGCTAGCTTAGCTTCATCCTTAGGCCTGAAGACAGGAACGGTTTTGTTTGGCCAAACAGGTGTATGTGTCTATGTATACATACGAACACACACACACACACACACACACACACACACACACACACACATCTCATGTCTCTCATTGAACCTTTATGCCAGGTTAGTCTCCCCTTCCACCTGTCCCCCTCCCCATGCTACCAAAGCATTTTATTCCTATCTCCATGACTGCACTTTACCACGTGGTGCATTGTGATCGCTTGTTTACAAACCTGTCTCTCCCAATAGACTGTGAACTCCTACAGACTGTCTCCTACCTCACAGCTAACCTCTGAGGAAGGTCTCATTAGGACTCCAGCATCACAGGAAAGAAAGGGGGTTCTGAGAGTTCAAATTATGTGCCCAAAATTACACAGCTAGAACTAGGATTTGAACCCAGGCAGCCCATCTCTGAACCCAAGCTCCTGGCTAACACTAACATTCTACAGCATACATAGTAGATGATAAATAAACACCTAGATCCTTCCCTTGGTCAACAGTTACTGGTGGTTAAGTGAGAGAGGCCCCTATCATGGCCACAGATGAGTATGGATCACAGGAAGGGTCACCCTTGCCCCTCCTGACCCCCCAGTCATGCTTTCTATTCAATGCTCTCACATACAGCACCTCCCCTAATGCTTACAACAAAACCATGAAGTGGGTAAAATCATGCCTGTTTTCACAGCTTAGGAAAGAAGGGTTCAAAGACTTTAACTCACAAAAGGAGAACTAGTTAGGTAGCAGGTTGGAACTCTGTTTCCCCAACAATAAATCCAGGACTCTTTCCCCTTCACTCTCATGACCTCATATCTAATGCTCTGGGATAGGAAAGAGGGTGGAGGGGGTGCCCAAAGACAACTACTTTGAGGTCAAAATTGGACGCTTTCTTAAGGACATAAGACTATCATTTGGAGTAGGGGCCCCTGGTAAATCCACTATTGCCATAGCTGTGGTACATGAACCACAATGGGTTATTATACATCTAAACAAGTTAGAACAAACCATAATATAGGGCACTATCCCTCTCATTTTCCCCTCCCTTTTCATGTAAATAATTATGTAAAGTCAAATTCTTCCCTCTTTTTTCTTTTCAGGTCTCAGCTCAGTTATTTCCACCCCAGCAATATCTTTCTCACACCCCACAAGCATGTACTCATTAATCCTCTTCCACCTTTTATTAACCATTATCCAGTTACTCAAGTAAATCTTTCTTTTTCTGACAGCCTTTGTTCCATTTATAAACTCCAAAACAACTCCATTACAGTTGACAAGCACAAAAGTACTATTCATCATATACCTAAATTAAGGGAAAGACCAGCCATTTACCTTGAACCGTTCTAGGCTCAGAGAACAATACCATGTACCATGGTGATCAGATGGTGATCAGATGTCCCCTTAACAATCTTCTCAGATGGTTCAGGTCCTTCTTTATCCTAAGCTAATGAAACTGTGGTGTACAGTGGTTAATGTGCCTGTGGTTGATCCAAATCCCAGTTCCACTACTCAGTAGCTGTATAATTTGGAGCAGCTATTTAATCTTTGCCCCAATTTCCTTATCTGTAAAGAGGAATCATAATGGAATCTGCCCCCTAGGGTTATATGAATTAAAAGGGTTAATTCACATAATCACTTAGAATTGTCAGGAATAAGGCAAGAACAAAATAAACATAGGTTATTGATATTTTTGCAAACACAAACATTCAATATTTAAAAAGCTTTTCAATGGATGGACGTGGTGGCTCACACCTGCAATCCCAGCACTTTGGGAGGCTGAGGCAAGTGGATCACTTGAGGTCTGGAGTTCAAGACCAGCCTGGCCAGCATGGCGAAACCCTGTCTCTACTAAAAATACAAAAATTAGCCAGACATGTTGGCGTGCGCCTGTAGTCCCAGCTACTTGGGAGGCTGTGGCATGAGAATTGCTTGAATCCAGGAGGCGGAGGTTGTAGTGAGCCCAGATGGCACCACTGCACTCTAGCCTGGGAGAGAGAGTGAGACTCTGTCTCAAAGAAAAAAAAAAAGCTTTTAAATTTTACTCTTAAAAAATACTATTACAATCTTAAAAAAAAAAAAAAACATATTTTTAACTGCAAATGCAGTGTTTCAGTCATATAATCAACTAATTATATACCTTTACTGGGTAACCAAAAGACCTGACTGCCGCTCATAATACTGTTTCTATGGAAAATTTATTTGAGTTCAGGAGTTTATTTACAAATGAAATTTTGAAGCACAGTTTACCTGGAAGATAGAATGTTTATATTAAATATCTAAATGTGTATAAATCTATATCTCATTTTATTTACCAGAAAATCCTTTACTTTTTTGAAAGGGAATTTATTTCCTAAGCAATTCATCTATTTCTGTTTTCATAGCTGCTATGGATCAGGTACTCCTGGAAAATATAAATCAGAGGGTGAAGGGGCCTGGGATATTTTCGATTGTTCACAGGGTCTGGCTTTTGCAACCAGTCTCACAGGTGCTGTAAAACACAGCATTTATATAAAATAATTAGGCTTTACCATCTGCACTTGCTAGAGAGCTCAGTTTCCCGAAGATAAGTTACTCAGCTGAGGTGCTTGACTCCCAATGGGTAGAGTACAAAGAGGAATCAAGTTAGACTCACAAGAAAGCCATCCCTGCCTGTTACTTTCTTTTTATCTCTCCAAATAAGGAAACACAATTTTTTGCCTTGCAGACTTGAAGTTCTGTTTTGTTTTATTTATTTATTTAGAGATAGAGTCTCATTCTATAGCCTCGGCTGGAGTGCGATGGCACCATCATGGTGCACTACCACTTTGAACCCCTGGGCTCAAGCAATCCTCCTGCTTCAGCCTCCCAAATAGCCGTAACTACAGGTGCACACCACTGTGCCGGGCTAAATTTTTTATTTTTGGTAGAAGTGGGGTCTCCCTTGATGTTCATTTTGGAATTAACAGTAACAACAGAATATTTGTTGGTAAGGTTGCCAGATTTAGCTAAGAAAATTATAGATCTCCCAGTTAAATCTGAATTTCAGAAAAATAAGGAATACTTTTTTAGTGTATGCACTAAATATTGCACGAGACATACTTATATGAATAGAGTATCCCTTGTTTATCTGAAATTTACATTTGACAGGCCATTCTACTTAATCTGGTTATCCTGTTAGTAGAAGTAAATTACTTCTTTAAGAAAAAAAAAAAAATAGAGTCAGGGTCTCACTGTGTTGCTCAGGTTGATCTTGAACTTCTGGGCTCAAGCAATCCTTCCATCTCAGCCTTGCAAAATGCTAGGATTATGGGAATGAGCCACCACGGTTGGCCTGGAAGTGAATTACTTCTAAACATATTACTGCTCTCTGTCTCTTTCTGTCTGTGTCTCTCTCTCTCTTCTCTCTCTCTCTCACACACACAGCTTTTCATACTTTGAAGAAATACATATATTTTGTAAACAAAGCACACCAATATGTATTTACCTTCAAGGTTTAGGAAACTGGTTGAATTCAGGAACCACCAATAATTCTCATTTATAATGAAATTGGGGGATAAATCTATAATCTCATGGGATAAATCTATAATCTCATGTAATCATATTCTATCTCTTACTTAGTTCTGTACAATTATAGAAATGAGCTACAGAACTGAATTTTTATTTTAAATGCATTTATGTTCTCCTTTCTCAAAAAGTAAATGGAATCTGTTGTCTCAAAACAATTTAATATGATAAAATACTGCCACCTGGAGATCAGAGGCAGGTATGACTAAGATGAACCTGATTTCCAGTTCTGGAATAAGAAATGTGAGTTAGGTTGACACTTGATTTAATAATGCCATTCTGTCACTTGCTATCATATGAATCTACTTTTTCCTCATTTATTCATTCATTTAATGAACATTTGCTAAGTTTCTGTTACATCCCAGACACTATGCTAAGCTTTGAGAATATAAAGATATATATGACCTACTTCCTTCGAGTGATTTGTCATTTTCCCATTCAACTTGGACTTAGTCTAAGCTCCTGCTTCATCTGACACAGTTCAGTTTTTGGACTTCCTTATTGTTACACACATTTCATCTTCAATCTTCATGAAATCTCCCAAAGATGTGGCACACAACCCCTTTTCTTTGATTATCATAATGATTCATTCATGACAAGCTGTGAACTTATAGAGGATTTATTTTGATGTCTGAGAGCATGCGGGATGCGTGTGCGTGTGTGTGTGTATGTGTGTGTGTTGGCGTGTCCATTTACAGTAACATTAACAATTGCAGACTGAATAATAGACTCTCTTTTTAAAGTCTTCTTCCTTCCTACCACTTTGACAGGCCTTTCTCCCTCTGCCCCCGACCTCTTTCTTTTGGCTATCTCTTAGCAATAATCCCAACCCCCAAACTCACCCCACTGAACAATTCTTCCAACTTTATTATGCAGAATAATTCAACGTTCTCAATCTCGTATCCTTAAACTCAGCCTCCTGCCCACCTATGCACATCCGACTATCAGACGACACAATGGGTCTTCTACCTAAAGTCTCATCCCTTCTCTTAGCCCTATATTTAATATTTCCCCACTGACAGAAATTACGCCAATTTCTTAAATTTCAGAGTGGTAGCAGTTTGGGTTTTAAATAAACACTTTAAAATAGAGATACAAACGAAGTGTTATGGAAACCTTTCCTTTGCTTCCCTTCCTCCTTCCCTCTCTTTCTTTTCCTTCTTTCTTCTTTCTCGCCTTCCTTCCTTCCTCTTCCTCTGCTATACTGTAAGCTATCTCTATACATATTTCTTAGCAGTCTTGTGGTTCTCCATGATAATATTGCTGAATTTGGACTAAAATTCAACAAAAAGAGATAAAACTGAAGGAAGGGTTGTAACGCACTACGGCCAATTTGCTGACCCATATCCTTTGCTTTCTGGTTAAGTCTGTAACACAAACCTTCTAAAGCTGGAGTGTTCCTATGACAAGAACCAAGAATCTGTCTTGCTGATAACCGTCCCCTAATCCTGTTTACTCTTGGCCTTAAAAAGGAAGTCTGAACTTGAAACTGGATTAAAAGTAAATTTTGTAGAATCATAACCTGAAACCATCCCAAATATTAAGGTTTTTTTTTAAAGAACCAATCAGTCAATGATTCCCCTAAGCTTTAGGATGGGTTCCTTCTTCAAACCACTTGGCAGAAAGGCTGGTGTAGCCAGAACTGCTCTGCTAAGGAAAAAAGAGCACTTGCCTGGGCGGTAGTGATGCCATCTGATTAGCATTATGACTGGGCCTACTTTGGTTTAAAGAGGGGCTGCTGGAATCACTTTACTTTTAGAAATAAAATCAGGAAGTTTCATTCATTCCTACCTCATTTATTGAGCACCTACCTTATGTCACGTTCTTTGCAGTGTGCTTAGGATACAAAAATCAAATAAAACATATTTGCCCTCAAGAAAGTTATAGCCTAATGATGAAAGCAAGTTTATAAAAAACCATATATGTAGGAATCTTGTAAATGTCTGTCCATATAACTTTTTTTTTTCTTTTTTTTTTTTTTGAGACGGAGTCTCGCTCTGTCACCAGGCTGGAGTGCAGTGGTGCAATCTCGGCTCACTGCAACCTCCGCCTCCCATGTTCAAGCGATCTCCTGCCTCAGCCTCCCGAGTAGCCAGGACTACAGGCACATGCCACCACACCCAGCTAATTTTTGTATTTTTAGTAGAGACAAGGTTTTACCTGTTGGCTAGGATGGTCTCAATCCCTTGACCTCGTGATCCACCTGCCTCGGCCTCCCAAAGTGCTGGGATTACGGGTATGAGCCACTGCACCTGGCCCATATAACTTTTAAGGTCTGTTTTGCCCCTTGTTTTCCAATGCCATTAACAACAACAAAAACAACAAAATACTAAAAATGGTAAGAGCGTCGGCCGGGCGCAATGGCTCACACCTGTAATCCCAACACTTTGGGAGGCTAAGGTGGGCAGAACAGCTGAGGTCAGGAGTTCATGACCAGCCTGGCCAACATGGTGAAACTCCATCTCTACTAGAAATATAAAGTTAGCCGGGCATGGTGGTGCATGCCTATAATCCCAGCTACTCAGGTGGCTGAGGCAGGAGAATCACTTGAACCCAGGAGGCAGAGGTTGCAGTGAGTTGAGATCGAGCCATTGCCCTCCAGCCTGGGCAACAAGAATGAAACTCCGTCTCAAAAAAAAAAAAAGCCTCTGTGTTCATTTTTGGGTCTCTCACTAATGCTTAAGATGTACAACCTAGAGGCTGGGCACGGTGGCTCATGCCTGAAATCCCAGCACTTTGGGAGGCCGAGGCAGGTGGATCACGAGGCAGGTGGACCTTCCTGGCCAACATGGTAAAACCCCATCTCTACTAAAAATATAAAAGTTAGCTGGGTGTGGTGGCGCCTGCCTGTAATCCCACCTACTCAGGAGGCTGAGGCACGAGAATCACTTGAACCCAGGAGGTGGAGGTTGTAGTGAGCCAAGATCCTGCCACTCCACTCCAGCCTGGCAACAGGGTGAGACTCTGTCTCAAAACAAAACAAAACAAAACAAAAAAAGTGTACAGCCTAGAGTAGACAAGAAACTGGGTTTCCCCCAACTCCTGGTCTGGTGCACGTTCCATGACACCATACCACGCTCCTGCAGAAATGGTGGCTCACAGCTCTTCACCAAGTGATTCTTCCTTTCACTATTAACAGTTCCCAGAAGGCTCGCTCATCTACAATAGCATAGCTCTCCGAAGGCCATCAGTGCTGGACAGCTCAGATCCAATCTCTTGGCACCTTTTTTAGAGGGTGTCTCAAAGAAGGAATCTTACCAAGTTTTATAATAGTAGTCATAGTACACCATGGCTTTTGAAATAACTTATCTTTTCAGGTCTGAGTTGTAAAGCAAGCCTATATAACACCACACTGTGGGCTATTTCTCTTAACTGGACTTCCTGTTTCCATTCTTCTATAGAACAATCTTTTAAAAATGTAACTTAGACCATGTCATGCCTTAAAACTCTCCAATGCCTGTTGCTGTGCTTAGGGAAAAAAAACAGAGATTTCTTATATTGGTTTAAAAAACCCTTCCTGACCTGACCCTCTGGCAACCTTGGGGACTTCATTTCATACTACCTCTTCTTGTCCCCCTGCACTCCAGACCACTACGCTGGCATTCTTTCAGTTCCGTGAACATGCCAAGCTCGTTTCTGCTTTATGACTTCTTATCTTTTTTTTCTTAGCTGTTTCCTGAGCCAGGCATGCAAAGAGGCATTAAGCAGTGACTATCTTGGCCAAGACATTCTGGCATCAGGGGAAATGGAGGTGGAGACACACTTAGAAAATGATGGAATGGCTTCTGGGTAAAAACAAACAAAAACAAGAAACAAACAAAAAAACACCTCTTCCCTATAAGAATCACAAAGGACAACACAGGAATGATTGTGCTTCAGGCACTGAGGTAGAATATCCATTTGCTTTGTGATACCTTCCTTCCCCTTTAGAGCAGCAGTCCCCAACCTTTTTGGCACCAGGGATGGGCTTTGTGGAAGACAATTTTTTCATGGATTGGGTGGGGGTGTTCTGGGGATGAAACTGAAACTGTTTCACCTGAGATCATCAGGCTTTAGTTAGATTCTCGTAAGGAGCGCCGCCCACCTACATGCGCAGTTCACCCTAGGGCTCCGGCTCCTGTGAGAATCTCATGCCACCGCTGATCTGACAGTAGGTGGGAGCTTAGGTTATGGTAATGCTCACTCACTGGCCACTCAACTCCTGCTGTGTGGCCCAGTTCCTAACAGGCCACAGACTAGTCCCAGTCTACAGCTGGAGGTTGGGGACTCCTGCTTTCACAGCACCCTAACTTTCTGAAGGGAAAGGACAATGCATGTTTGTAGCTCAACAAATGAGGCTGTACTAGAAAGGCTTCCAAACCCATCCATCACCTGAGGACCTTACAGAAAGAGAGGTTCTTGACTCAAGTAAAATGTGAAAAAAGTTATCACACTTCCGATTCGAATGGAAATTTGAATACTTACTGAATATTTAATAACATTAACCATTTGTTGCTGCTTAGGAATCATAAAGGCATTGTGGTGAAGTCTTTAAAAGTTTTAATCTTTTAGCAATCCATATTAAAATATTAGGGATTAAATTATACCTGAGATTTACTTCAACATAATACTAGAGACTGAAAAATGTCGGAAGAGGGGCATTTTTTTTTACAGGTTTCATCTGAATACATATTTTTCAGATCAATATTACAGGTTATCACATTATCTACTACATACAGCTTTGCAAGACAGAAATCACAGTTTTCTGGCCACAGTATGAAATGATTGCATTGTATATACAATGTACAAGGACAATGACAGTTTCTGGGTGATGTACTTCTAGCTGCACTTGTGGGTGTGTTTATGTGTGTCCATGTGAATTACCTGAGATGATACCAAAAATTAGTAAGTATAAATTCAGTTATAATTTTCTTTTGAAATCTGTTTCTTTTCTTATCTTCATAGCACCCTAAAAAAAAGCAACAAAAATTTCATTCCACAAAGGGTCAGAGTCAACATCACTGATAACAAGTATTTGATTGATATCACTGACCAGGGGTTAATGGCTGGATGAGGGATTCATTATATTTTTCTGTCTTCCTCAGTATATATGTTTCAAATTTTCCATAACACAAATATTTTTTTAAAATAGAGATTTCTGGGGCCCCAGCAGATTTTTCTCTCAATGGCTCTCCACTGCCAGTACTAGGAAATTCGCCAGCAGTACTCCTCCTTACCTACCTATGCTATACAATGTATGAGTACTGGGAGGCAGGGGAAGGGTCTTGTTAATCAAAGCTCCCATCCTCTAAACATAATCCTCAGGAAGAAAGTATCTGATTGGAGTAATTTATTCAAGGTATACATTTAACAGTTAATCCAAAGAAGGGATGTTTACAGTTTAATGGAATTAAAGGAAAATATAGAAAACCTGAAAGATCATTTCTTTCAGGGAGGGACTCTAGATTTTAGATAAAAGAAATCACACTTGAAATTGTACCTCTACAACAACTCTATCTTGCGTCACTCGGTGCCTAGCTCAGTACATGTCACCACACTAACCCTCTGCTTCCTCAAACATGTTAAAGTTCATTTTGCCTAATGGCCTGCATTTTAGCCATATGTTTTATTCAAGGATGCTCTTCTTCTTCTTTTTTTTTTTTTTTTTTTTTTTTTAGACAGGGTCTCATTTTGTAACCCAGGCTGGAGCACAGTGACATGATCATAGCTCACTGCAGCCTTGACCTCCTGGGTTCAGGTGATCCTCCCACCTCAGCCTCCCAAGTAGCTGGGACTACAGGCCTGTATCACCACGCCCAGCTAATTTTTGCATTTCTTGTAAAAATGGGGTTTTGCTATGTTGCCCAGGCTGGTCTCCAACTCCTGGGTTCAAGCTATTTGTCTGCCTCAGCCTCCCAAAGTGCTGGATTACAGGCAAAAGCCACCGTGCCTGGCACTCAAGGACTCCTTTCCCTCAGATCATTCCACGGCTGGCTCATGCACTTCATTCATATCTCTACTTCAAAGTTGCATTTTCGGGAAGGCCTTCCCTGATACTTCTCCTTCAGTACAAACTACTTTTGAACTTAAGCTGTTATTTCGGAGTCTTATCTGACTAAATGAAAACTATTTTATTTGCATACTAATTTGTCAGTCTCTTATATCAGGAATATAAAATCTCTGACTATAAAGCTCTTATACCTTTTGTTGATAGATGCATCCTGACCTCCTATCACAGGGTGTGGCTGAAATAGGGACTTCAAATAGGTATTCAAAATCTGAATACCTATTTCTGAATACCTGAAATATGTACATTTAGAAGGGTGCTTTCCTGTGTCCCTACATCATGTTGCAGGTTGTAAACACAAATGCTACAGGGCTCAGTTGGGTACTAAAGATAAAGAAAAACTAGATATTACTTGAACTGATGTAAAGGAGGCAGATGCTTTTCAGCTTGAACCATTGTTGCCAGGCTACAACGCAGATCTAATGTAGTCAGATCTTCCCATTAATTCATGGGATGCCACAGATCCTTTTTTTTATTCTTTCAATTTTAGCCATTAGCAACCAATTTGAAAAAAAAAAAAGTGGCATGTGAATCACCAGTTGCGAGCTCTGTTCATATAAATAAGACAATTTGAGATTAATTAAAAGGAGAAACTGGGAAAAGATATTGAGAAGACTGTATAGTAGTGTTTGTAACGGTGAAAAATGGGAAACAACCTAAACATCCATCACTATTAGAATTCCCAAATAATTTGTGGCAAATCTATTTGATAAAGTCTAGCTATATTTATCAATGTGGATAGCTCTCAAAAACATAGAATTTGGTGAAAAAATCAAGTTGCAGATCAATACACAAAATAGCATTCATATAAAACTTCAAATACCCCAAACCATTCTACATATTGTTTATAATACATAGTAATAGTTTAAGTTTAGAAACCTAGATTGGCAAGATACATATCAAATTCATGATCCTGGCTGCCTCCCTGAAGGTGGTAGTAGAGTGGAACTGAGAATAGGGGACACCTGCTTTATCTGTAATGCTCTGTTTCTTTCATTCATAAATCTGTTCGTTCTGGATAGTGGGTGCGTTAAGTGTTTACTCTGTGCTTTTCTTTTAAAAACATTTCAGAATTTTTTATTTTTAAATGGTGGGTGGTGGAAGAACATCTTATCCTAGAAGCCAGGAGACTGGAGTTGTCTTTGCTCTGCCTTTTCTGGCATGGATACAATCTCTAGATATGGTTTCCCCATTAGCTAATGCGGGGGTGGTATGTGGTGTTCCTCCAGAGTCCCTTCAATCTAAGGACCTGTGAATCTAAAACCTTCCCACCTCCCACTCCCACACCGGAAAGGCTACCCAGACCAGGCAATGAAACGTGCATTTCTTCCCTCATTTAAGATAGATCTCTTTCTCTCAGCCTGCAAGTCGTTCTCCAGAGGCTTTAAGTATAGTGGAAGTAGAACTGTCTTTGGCGACAGAGAGACACCTGCAACAATTAGCCTTTCTGAGCCTCAAATTCCCCATTTGTAAAAAGGAGATTATAACTCCTACCCATAAAACTGTAGAGAGGTTTAGATATAACGTTATGTGTAGGGCCCGAACAGAATAGCTATTAATAGTGGTAACAGACTCTCATTTACGGGCTCAGCATCATGGTCGCTGAACAGAATCACCTTCTTCACGCCGCCTTCCAGCCAGTTAGTTTAGCCGCGAGAAGTCCGGGCAACCAATCGGAAACAACCAAGGAACAGTTGCACTACGACACTCTGGTTCCGCCTTCGGGCGTGCTCGAACAGCATTCTGGGAATTGTAGTTCTTAGGGATCTGACACGCACCAAAGCGCTGAGTAGCTTCCGGGAAGGGTACTGCATTGCACGTTTCTACTTCCACTGCACCTGCTTATTGCGTCTTGCTCCTGGGTCACAGAGCCTAAAACGACACGCCCAACTATGAGTCTTCCTTTCCATGCCCGCCGGAGTTACAGCTAAAGGCAGGACAGGGGAAACAATGAAATGCCGAGGGCGGAGACAAGAGTGACACTGGAGGAGCGGGAAAAGGCGGGGCTTCCGCTTGGGGCATGCAGGCCGTGCCTCTACGTCACTTCCGTAAACAAAGGGAGCTGCGGAGGCGCGGGTCCCGGGATGTGACCCGGGCTGTGCTTGTGGCTGCGGCGGTGGCTTCTGAGGCTGTCGGGTCTTTGCGGGTTGCGGAAGGGGGCCCCAATACCCTTCTTCAGGTATGTAGTGGAAGCAAAGGAACCTCCGCAACCTGTCCCTTTAGGCCTTTCCCACCACTCTGGTCACTGCTGGGTACTGAGCGGTGAAGGGTCATCGCTTAGGCAGATTGGGGAAGGGGAGTGAGGTGATGTCAAGAGGGACCTCCAGGGGTACTGCTTGGAGGCAAGACTTGGCACTTAAAACCACTGTGTGAATAAGTAACTATGAGCAGTTTACTTATGCCTTCTCTAAAACATTCTTTGCTGTTGATATACAAGAAGGGTTTCAGTGCTCTTGTGACAGAGGTGACTTTCCAAAAACGAGGAAATCGCGAGTGCTGGCTCTCCAGAATATTGTGGTTTAGACCACCATTGGTTTATTTGCATTGCTTTACTTCCTAGATTTTTTTTTTCTCTTGTACCACCAAGTGCGTATTAGCATCGTGAAATTTCAGGCCAGCGTGTTTATGCGTATCATAAATTTTTACAGATCCTTGCCTCTTCGGAGAACTAATATCCCATCGTCTCTATTCAGTCATCTTTCAGACTTTCGTTTGTGTTGCATGTTGAAACAACACCAGAATTACTGTTGTTACCAAAATTATTCTTAAAAGAAAAATTGTTAGCCAAGGTTTAAGTGGATTGACACTCAGTGGTATCTGGGATTAGAGACTGGGCACTGGAGCCTTTCCCAGAAAGCCTCTTCTTTGGAAGTATTGTAGCTCCAGTTGTGATTGTCTAGCGTCAGCCAATTTAAGCTGAGTGGTTTAAATTCCAGTGCCAGTGGCACTAAGTCCAGGCAAAAGGAAAAAAATTTTCATTGAATTTCTCAAATAATTATTTTAAGCGACAGCAATGGGTTTGAATCTTATTGAATGGTCATGGCATGCTTAAACACAACATGCAAAAAACGGCCTAATGTTTCTAGAAGGCAATTTACAACCTGATGAGGTAGATAGCCATATAAATTCTTCATCTTACCATACATGAAATGATGAAGTTAAGAAAACTTTAACACTATGCACAAATAAAATATGGAAGGGTTTTTTGTTTTTGTTGTTTTGTTTTGAGACGGAGTCTCTCTCTGTCGCAGTGGCGCGATCTCGGCTCACTGCAAGCTCCGCCCGCCAGGTTCACACCATTCTCCTGCCTCAGCCTCCCGAGCGGCTGGGACTACAGGCCCCCGCCACCACGCCCAGCTAATTTTTTTGTGTTTTTAGTAGAGACGGGGTTTCACCGTGTTAGCCAGGATGGTCTCGATCTCTTGACCTTTTCATCCGCCCGCCTCGGCCTCCCAAAGTGTTGGGATTAGAGGCGTGAGCCACCGCGCCCGGCTGGAAGGGTATTTTTAAATAGATAGATGTTAGAAAATAGAGCGGATTAATACATAAAGTAAGGGGATTGTGTAGGGATAACTAGGAGGCCTTACACATATTCCCCATGGAAGGGCCGTCTGTAACTTCACATTGTTAACTTTTTTTGATACGGGCAAAACCAAATATGTATCATAAAATTCATGTTTGTTTGGAAATGGTTAGACAAAGTATATTCAAAATAGGCAACAAACAAGTTTGATTTTCTAGAACTTCCCTTGATCACCATGCTAGAATTATTGTTAGCCCTAGCTAGAAACTGATTTCTGTTTAGTAGTTTGAAGTAAGGCTTCTATTTGATTTTTTAAATGCTGATTAGGCCGGGCGCAGGTTGGGCTCAAGCCTGTAATCCCAAAAGCACTTTGGGAGGCCTGAGACGGCGGATCCACAAGGTCAGGAGATCGAAGCCTCCTGGCTAATACGGTGAAACCCCGTCTCTACTAAAGAATACAAAAAAAAAAACTAGCCGCGGCGACGAGGCGGGGCGCCTGTCGAGTCCCAGTACTTGGGAGGCATGAGGCAGGAGAATGGCGTGAACCCGGGAGCGGAGCTTGCAGTGAGTGAGATCCGGCCACCGCACTCCAGCCTGGGCGACCGAGCCAGACTCCGTCTCAAAAAAAAAAAAAAAAAAAAAAGTGCTGATTAAAATCCCCCTGACAGTTATACATCTGTTTGAATCTAGTTGGTTCTTCTTGAGCATACATTTTGGAAGAGAGACCTAAAGGCCACCTGAAGCTTGAATCAGGCCGGGAATATTATGTGGATCATTTGTTTATTGTTTGTATATTGTTCCCCTTGTAAAATGTAGGCTTCTTGAGGGCAAACATCTTGTTTTGTTCAGTGCCGTCTCCCCAATGCCCACAATAGTGTCTGGCTTGTGGAAGAGAATCAGTAAATATTTGTAGGATGAGGGAATAAAGAAAATGGTAAAAAACAAAACAACAACAACAAAACTGTCTACCAGACAATTTACTAGGGGCTTATGGGTACATAGTGGAGTAGATTAAACTTCAGAGACCCATTTTCTAACTTTCTCTTATGCCCTCTGGAATTCTTGATCCTCTTTTGACCTGTGAAATGGGTCTTTGAATTTCTTTCATGTTTGCATATTATAGCATACATATATAATTGTATTATTTCCTTATTTAGGTCTTAAGAAGCTGGCCGTGGTGCAATAAGGAACTTAAAACAATGGAAGAGCGGAAAGTGAAGAGGAGGAGTCCTAAGTCTTTTAGTGCCCACTGTACTCAGGTTGTCAATGCCAAAAAAAATGCCATTCCAGTGAGTAAAAGCACAGGGTTTTCAAATCCTGCATCACAGTCAGCTTCACAGCGACCAAAGTTAAAAAGGTGAATTCTTTTATTTTACATGTTCACAGTAAAATGCCATTAAAGTAAATCCTGACTCAACTTCTTAAAACACTTTTTTAGTCTTGAGGGGCTGTGACTGCAGGTGGGTGCCACCACACCCAGCTTGCAGTTTTTATTTCTAAAAAATAATGATGTCATTGTTTTTGTGTAAATAATTTGTGTTTTCATAAAATTCAAACACAGGAAAATTCAAAGAAGAAATTCAAAATGCAAAATTCTACCACCTAGAAATAATCATTATTAATATTTGGTGAACATCATTTGCACTCAGGATATTTAAAGGAAACAAGTGACAAGTTTAACTATGTTATATGTTACTGTTATATGTATGTGAGTATTTTATAGTATTAGATATTTGGAAGGAAAGATTATAGCTTTAGAGAAAAAAAGTGTTGTGTAATGTCAATCTTCTAATTATTAAATAAATTTACGCTCACATCCAGTCTCACCCTGGCAAGTTAGCTAAGGAAATGCCTGTTGCATTCTGTAGCCACTGGGTTTACACCTAATAAAAGATGAGATTACTGCCTTGATGATGATCTCTCTTTATGGAAACAAAAGGGACATAGCCAAAGACAAGAGAACATTTGAAAGAAGTATTCCAATGAGTACCAAATGATAAACAGGAGTTTTGAGGTTTGAGGATTTCCTTCAAATAAATTATCAGAATGGGGTTTTCATCGTGGAGGAGTTTAATTAGGGTCAGATTTTGAATAAGTTTACAGTTGGTGGAAAAAGAAAACCAAGAGATTTTAAAAGTAATCACTCCTTTTGCTATATTTTTAAAAGCAGTTTATTTGTATCATTGTCATTTTTACTGGTAGTTTTATTTCTATACGCTCTTGTAGATGTAGGCTTCTGAGGGCCGGGATCATCATTGTGTGCCTGACAGTACTTACAGTGGGCCTTTGCACGTAGTATTATTTCACTGTGTGCCCTCTTTATTGTTGAATTATGTTAACATAGAGTGAGAGTGTGAAATAACATTGAAGCAGGAATCAACAGGTTTTTGTTTTATCTTTTGTGTTTGTTTTCTGAGAGGGTTATTAATTGATGAATTGATGTGAAACTTTACTTGGAGAAAACTTCTAAATTTGAGAGGAAAAAAATACGTTTGTCATGCTGAAACCTTATGCTCTGTAATAGTTTATCTCAGATTTTAAATGTGAATATGGATCTTTCAGGGATTTTTTTAGAATACAGATTCCGCATCATTGTGGGATGCGGGGCTTCAGATGAGCATTTCTAAGAAGCTCACAAGTGAAATTGATTCTGTGGGCAGCACTTTGAGTAACGATGTATTATATAATGTATATAATATATAAAATGCAGCCCTTGCTTTGGGAAGAACTGTTATTGACCTACTGTCCACAATGTATCTATTCTAAACTTCTTTCATATGATAGTCTGTTTCTTTTTTCCCCCCTCCCCTACCTTCCCTGGTATACCCTATTTATCTTATCCTTATTGTGGTGAGGACAGCTGTGTTGAAGATGTCTTCATTCAACATTATGTAAAAATTGAGTACTGAATATACTTCCATATCAGGATTTGTCCTGTGCATTACTCTTTCTCCCATTTTGCCTATTTAGCCGCTACTTGTTCTTTAAGTCTTCGCTCACTTACCACTTTTAGGAAGCCTTCTCTGGTTGGCCTCAGGCTGAACGAACTGCTTCTCTCTCTTCCTGTATCACAGTGTGCATAACATCATCACTCAAGCATTTGAGAGCCTGGTATATGCCAGACATGTGTAATAAGGACTAATATTGTCTAGGGGTTCCAAAAAGGCCCTCCTGAGGAAGTAGCATTTAAACTGAGACTTGAAGATGTGTGGGAGGTAGTGTGCCAAAGATGGCAGTAAGTGGAAGGATGCTAATGTAGGCAGAGGATTAGCACGTAAGAAGATAAGAGAATGGATTTCTAGGAAACTAAAGAGATTCAGTGTCTAGAGCATAGACAAGGGAGGATAGGGTTTCTTAGGGATATTAGATTATATTCAGCAGGCAATGCAAAGCTACTACAGTTTTTTTTTTTGTTTTTTTTTTTGTTTTTGACACGGAGTCTCGCTCTGTTTCCTAGGCTGAAGTGCAGGGGTACAATCTCAGCTCACTGCAACCTCCACATCCTGGGTTCAAGGGATTCTCCTGCCTCAGCCTCCTGAGTAGCTGGGACTACAGGTGTGCGCCATCACACCAGGCTAATTTTTATATTTTTAGTAGAGACAGGGTTTCGCCATGTTGGCCAGGTTGGTCTTGAACTCCTGACCTCAGGTCATCCTCCTGCCTGGGCTGCCCAAACTGTTGGGATTACAGGCGTGAGCTACCATGCCTGGCCTACGGAAGCATTTTTAATTAAGCAAATTATATGATCTGATTTTACTTTTTAGAAATGGACTTGGCTGCCCAGTGGGGAGAAAAGGGAGATCAGGGATCACACACAGAGATAGGGAGACTGGTTGGGAAGCGCTTTGGTTAAGAGATGGGATGGCGGCAGAGGAGAAAGAGAACTGGAGAGATTAGATATTTTGTGGGTATAATTGATAGGACTTCACGACTGCATGTAGGAGCCTTAGGAAGTTGGAGGAGTCAAGGATGATAACAAGTTTTTAGTATTCCATTACATGGTGATTATGAATTTAAATATCTTCCCTTCTCCTTAGACTGGGCGTCTGTGGATAATGTCGGCTACAGAGTAGGGACCCCATAACCACTTGTAGAACTACTGAGAGTTCAAGGAACAAATAAAGTTTAGAAGGGAAAGGTGTAATATGTTTTACTGAGAAATGAAATGTAAAACATACGATAATAGAGACAAGTTTTCTTTTCTGCAGTCCAAAGAATTAGCGTATTATATCAATGCTTTAATCAAACTTTTTCTATGCCTTCGTAGTTATATTTTAGACATTTGTTTGAGGTTTTTCACAACCTCTTTTTTCTTTTGGTTTCTAGCTTGGAGTTTCTGTTTTATTTAGTATTGACTCTATTTGATTTCTGGCTTTTAAGGGAAATTCCATTTACTTCACTAAAAAATTCAGCAGAAGCTTAATCTAGACGAGCCTAAAAAGATAGAATTAAAGTTAATTGCATCGTCTTTACAGAGTGATGAAAGAAAAGACCAAACCTCAGGGTGGAGAGGGAAAAGGCGCTCAGTCAACTCCGATTCAGCACTCCTTCCTCACTGATGTCTCAGATGTTCAGGAGATGGAGAGAGGGCTGCTCAGTCTTTTGAATGATTTCCACTCTGGAAAACTTCAAGCATTTGGTAAGCAGTAGATGTTTCTCTACTATTTTTTTCTCTAAGATGTTTGCATCCTATTTTCTGTGTGTATTTTACTCTCCTTTTCAAAGTGCCAGTTTCTTTTAAGAAAAAAACAACCCACAGGCATAAAGGCAATCATCCTAGATTTTGTCTTAGAATATAATTTGCCTTCTAAAACTTCTGGGAAAAGTTTTTTTTTTTAAAGAGGGAGGGTTAGTTGAAATGTTAAAGTAGTATTGCTATTATGGAATAAGTATCTTGCAGGTTTAACAAATAAGAGGGACAGTCTTGGTCAGTTAAAATATTTTAGACTTAGTGTCTTCATTTTGAAAGTATCAAGATCATTTTCCCTTCCCCTCCTAAGCTTAAACTTGTTTCTTTCCCAGGATTCCTGATTTAAAGTTAGGAATTAAAAGAATCCAGTTTTCTTGTTTTTTTCATGAGGATATAAGAATGNTTAGAATATAATTTGCCTTCTAAAACTTCTGGGAAAAAGTTTTTTTTTTTAAAGAGGGAGGGTTAGTTGAAATGTTAAAGTAGTATTGCTATTATGGAATAAGTATCTTGCAGGTTTAACAAATAAGAGGGACAGTCTTGGTCAGTTAAAATATTTTAGACTTAGTGTCTTCATTTTGAAAGTATCAAGATCATTTTCCCTTACCCTCCTAAGCTTAAACTTGTTTCTTTCCCAGGATTCCTGATTTAAAGTTAGGAATTAAAAGAATCCAGTTTTCTTGTTTTTTTCATGAGGATATAAGAATGGTTAACTGATTGTCCCATTAAAAATTCTGAATAGGTATTTTTTGATAGTCACAGAGTTCACAAAAGATAGTCAGATTTTCATGTGCAGTTTGGAACTTATTTGTAAGCTTTTCTAATGATAAGATTATTTCCCAATTTTTTTTTTTTTTTTTTAGACAGAGTCTGGCTCTATCGCCCAGGTTAGAGTGCCATGGCGCGATCTCAGCTCACTGCAACCTCCACCTCTCGGGTTCAAGTGATTCTCCTGCCTCAGCCTCCCGAGTAGCTGAGACTACAGCCGTGTGCCACCACGGCTGGCTAATTTTTTGTATTTTTTACTAGAGATGGGGTTTCACCGTGTTATCCAGGATGGTCTCCATCTTCTGACCTCCTGATCTGCCCGCCTCAGCCTCCCAAGGTGCTGGGATTACTTACAGGCATGAACCACCGCACCTGGCCTATTTCTCAATATTTTAAAAGGCAATTTCAATAATATGCATAATCTTTAAAAAATTTTTTTTAACTTCCCCAGTATTTTAGAAGATGTATAATCTTATACAAATGCATAAATGTCCACATACGTATTGATTTTTTAAAGTATTCTTTCCCTCCCCCATGTTTTTGTTACTTGACTTCCCCATTCCCTTCCTTATCCCTTCTGCTACTTCCACTTCCCCTCATCCCAACCATTTGTTAGCAATCCAGGTATATATCTTTTCATATTTTTATTTTCATTATTTAATACAAATGGTATCTTATATAAGATATTCTGTATCTTGCTTTCCTGCACTAAAGAATATCTGATGGAAATCTCTCTAATGCACCTAGGATGGCTCTAGTTCATTCTTTTTTAATGACAATATGATATTCCAAGTTGTGAATATACTCTAGTTTATTCAACCATGTCCCTATTGAGAGGCATTACTTTGTTTCTTATTTTGAGCCACCAAACACAATGGCGTAGTGAACATCTTTTTACATAGGTCTTTAGGCTGGTGCTTCTGTTCTTCTGGGATTGATTCTCATGAGTGGGATTGCTGGGTCAAAGTATATATGTAATTTTAACTTTAATAGAAGTATGCAGATTGCTTTGCAAAGAAAAACAATACTGCACTTCTAGGTTCCATAAACAATTTATGAAAGAATGCTTTTCCTTGAATTCCCACCAAGCAGTAGGTATTATTCGTCTTTTAATTTTTGCCTGTCTCTTGGTGTTAAGTGAGATGTCTTTTATGGCAATTGAGTTTGAAGATCCATGTGTGTTTGGTAGATTGTTTGATAGATCCTTTTCAGGACCTTCTGTCAGTTTTCTACTTGGTTATTTATCCTTTTGTTGTTGTCACTTGTAAAGAGCCCTTTATGTTTTAGATACTAACCGTCTGACCTCTATTATGTATTTATTTTTGTTTACCAAATTTGTTGTGTCTGTGCACTTTGTTTATGGTATATTTAACTTTGTAAAAATTTTTACTTTTTGCATTCTCAAACATGTCTGTATCTTTTTTTTCATAGTTTCTGGGTTTCCAGTCTTGGTTATGCTAATATTTGAAAAGAAGACATTAAAAGCGCATTCATTATTTATTTCACAAAAATACTTTATTGTACCCTACCTCCTTGCTTTAGCCCATCCCAGTAAGGTGGTATCTTCAGAGTATTTTCACTTCCCTTCTCTTCTCCATTCTTCCCTCCAACCCTTACGATGTATCTTTGGACCACTTCCATGTCTTTGCTTTTTCCCAGCACCTTTCCTCCCCTACTCTATGTTGCCTCTGTGTTTTTGGATTGAAGTCGTTTCTTGTCTTTGTCTGTTATCCTACTGATTACTCTTCATAATAAGTGTTGCAGATGAGAATTCCATTGCCAGTCAGATTCATTCTTAGCAGGTAATTTATATTTTTCTGTCTCGATGATTAAAAGATGTTTTTCTTTTATCTTTAAAGGTTAGGCATTTTCCAGGATATGCTTAGGACTGTGTCTTTTCTCATCAATCTGCCTGGGAATCAGTGAGCCCTTCATATCTGCTGACTCATCTTTCATCTCACGTAACATATTTTCTATTGTTTATTATTTTTCTTCCATCTCTTCCTTTTTAGCCTCTGAAGCTTCTATTGTTCTCATGGTGGGTCACCTAGATCCGTCCTCCGACTCTCATCTTTTCCCGTATGATTTCTACCTCTTTATATTTTTACTGTACATGTACATACATATACACAAACATACGTACACACAAACACATATCTTGAGATATTTCTGTTTCTTCCACTTGACCTTCCAGATTACTAATGTTGAAAAACGTGACTAAAATAGAGGAAATATGACATATTTTACTGTGAAGAAAGGACGATTTTGAGAGAGCCATAACTAGCTTCAATATTAGTAGTCCTTAACATAATATAGTATAGTCCATTTATGAAGATGTTATAAAGCTGGCTAGAGGAAACTAGTATAATTTACATCAATTCATATTTATTCAGGATATGTTCTTCAACTTTAGCTGAGGTATATTTTACCTATATAGTACCTTTAGGAAAAATAGAAAGGTTTTTTTTGAAAAAATTATACTGTCAAGGGATTGCAGAGTCTGTACTTAAACTGAATGAAAAGATAATATGTTATGTGTATAAATTAGTTGCTCTGGGCAGATAATGTTACTTCAGAGGACTCTTGGTCAATACATAATGTAAGACCTATCCTTTAGCAATTAAGTTGTCTTGACAACTATGTATACAATTAAAAATATTACATAGTGTTGCTCATGCTTCATAACATTTTTCATGTTTCATAAATATTTTAATATTTCTTAAAGGGAGAATACATAATTGGTTGGCAAAATGATTCACATTTGAAGTCGTTATTGAACTTTTTTTTTTTTTTGAGATAGAGTCTCTCTCTGTCACCCAGGCTGGAGTGCAGTGGTATGATCACAGTTCACTGCAGCCTCAGCCTCCTTGGGCTCAAGCCATCCTCCCACCTCAGCCTCCCAAGTAGCTGGTGCTACAGGCATACAGCACCACACCCAGCTAATTTTTGTATTTTTTATAGAGATGAGGTTTTGCCATGTTTCATAGACTGGTCTTCAACTCCTGGACTCAAGCAGTTCTCACACCTTGGCCTCTCAAAGTGTATTAAGATTACAGGTGTGAGCCACCGTGCCCAGCCAGAACTCTATTTTTTTTTTTCTTTTTTTTGAGACAGGGTCTCGCTCTGTTACTCAGGCTGGAGTGCAGTGGTGTGATCATGGTTCACTGCAGCCTCAACCTCCCCAGGCTTATGTGATCCTCCCACCTCAGCCTCCCAAGTAGCTGGGATTACAGGCACATAGCACCACGCCTGGCTAATTGGCTGATTTTTTTGTATTTTTAGTAGAGACAAGGTTTCACCATGTTGCCCAGGGTGATGTCAAACTCCTGGGTTCAAGGGATCCGTTAGCCTTGGCCTCCCAAAGTGCTAGGATTACAGGCATGAGCCACTTGGGCCTAGAACTCTTAATTTCACTCAAATTATTGTAAAATGTTGGGTCACTCAATTAAAACGGTAGTTGTCAAATGACATGATTAGATGGTTCTGTTTTGCTTCTACATATTATATTACTGTTGAAGAAAACATATTTTCTCTACTTAAGGGATGATTTTCTTTCTTTCTTTCTTTTTTCTTTTTACAGGGTCTCACTCTGTTACCTAGGCTTGGGTACAGTGGCTTGAACACAGCTCACTGCAGCCTTCACCTGCTGGGCTCAAGCAATCCTCCTGCCTCAGTCTCCTGAGTAGCTGGGACCAGAGGCATGCACCACCATGCCTACCTAATGTGTGTTTTTCTAAAAATATTTTTGTAGGGGTAGGGTCTTGCCATGTTGCCAGGCTGGTCTTGAACTCCTGGGCTCAAGCAGTCCTACTGCCTCAACCTCCCAAAGTGTGGGGATTATAGGCATGAGCCACCATGCCCAGCCTGATTTTTCTTTTTAAAAAGAAATGTTTCCTATATGCTTTTCTTTCTTTTTTTTTTCTTTGAGACCGAGTCTCGCTCTATTGCCAGGGTGGAGTGCAGGGGCACGATCTCAGCTTACTGCAACCTCTGCCTCCTGGGTTCAAGCGATTCTCCTGTCTCAGCCTCTCGAATAGCTGGGACTACAGGTGTGCGCCACCATGCCCAGCTAACTTTTGTGTTTTTAGTAGAGACTAGGTTTCACCATGTTGGCCAGGATGGTGTTGATCTCCTGACCTCATGATCCACCTGCTTCAGCCTCCCAAAGTACTGGGATTACAGGCGTGAGCCTATAATATTTCACGCCTGGCCTGAAATATTTCCTATATGATTTTCTTTAGTACCCAAGGTCATTTCTTAGGTTGGTCATTGTTTTCCTGGTCAGAAATTTGATTTGTTATTAAACACAGAAAATATTAATAATTATCTAATTTACAGAAGAAAGAAAACCTGTTTCTTTTAGAGCACCTAGAGTTTAAGTGTTTTTACTCAATGCTGTTAGTTTGAACTGTCCTAATCATTATTAATGTTCTGGAATGTTCCCAAGGAAATGAATGTTCCATTGAACAGATGGAACATGTTCGGGGAATGCAGGAGAAATTAGCTCGCTTGAATTTGGAGCTCTATGGGGAGTTAGAGGAACTTCCTGAGGATAAGAGAAAAACAGCCAGTGACTCCAATCTGGATAGGCTTCTGTCAGATGTAAGTGTAATTCTTTTTCTTTGTTCTTTAAAATAAAATTTTATTGCAAAAAAATTTACCCTTTGAACTATTTTAATTTATACAATCACACGGTTTTTAGCATATTCACAGTGTTGTGCAGATCGCTGTTGAATTGCGGAACATGTTCACCATCCCAAAAAGAAACCCTGTACCTCTCAATTCTCCCCTCTTCTCATCCCCTAGCAACCCCTACTCTACTTTCTGCCTTTATGGATTTGCCTATTGTGGACATTTCATATCACTGGAATTATACAGTATGTGGCCTAAGTGGATTATTTTACTTAATGTTCAGGTTTCATCCATGTTGTAAAAACTTTCCTCTTTTTTTTTCAAGAAATATGTTCCAAGGAAGTTATCATATTTACATCTAAGTATGTATTCTCAGAATACAGATGCTGGCAAATCTGAAAGCAAAATATTTGCTTCTGTACAGATATAATAAAATCTTAAGATACAGAAGATAGTAGTCAAAAAGACCTTTCCTGATGTGATTAATACATTTTGTGTTATTTACTCAGGTGGTGGTTACTTGTTTTTAAATACAGAGCTACATTTGGTATTTCTGCTAATTTAGTACATTGCCATATGTATTACTTTGCTAGGGCTGCCAAAACAAAGTACCACAGACTGGGTGGCTTTAACAACAGACATTTATTTTCTCACAATTCCGGAGGCTAAAGTTGGAGCTCAGGGTGGCAGGGCTGCATTTTTTCTGAGGCCTCTCAGTTTGTAGTAGCCGTCATGTTCACATGGCTTCTTCCTCTATGCCAAGTGCCCAACTTTGCTCTTCCTGCCAGTCACATTGGATGAGTGCCTACCCTAACAACCTCATTGTGACTTAATTACCTCTTTAAAACCCCGTCTTCAAATCTACTCACATTCTGAGATACTGGGGGTGAGGACTGAAACATGAATTTTGGAGGGTACACAGTTTAGCACATAACACGAGGTATGATTGTTACACTGAGAAATGTTAATTAAATTTGCCTCTTTAAATCCTTTTGGAACAAAATAAATAAAATTGAATTCAACACATTAGTTTTAGATTCCCTATTAACTGTTGACAAAAGGGTTAATTTCTACTGTTTTCTCTCTTTTGAATAAGTAAATGTGAGAGAACTTGTATGCCAATACTTTCACTATTTCGAGTCTATAATCTTTTTATTTCATGTCTGTCATATTCAGTCTTGCAAGTATTTCCATTTGCAGTTCATGGTTTGTTTGTTTTTTGAGACAGGGTCTCACTTTGTCACCAGGCTGGAGTGCAGTGACGCCATCTCGGCTCACTGCAGCCTCAACTTCCTGAACTGAGCCATCCTCCTGCCGCAGCACCCCCAAGTAGCTGGGACTATAGGCACGCACCACCACGCCTGGCTAATTTTTGTATTTTTAGGAGAGGTGGGGTTTCACCATGTTGTACAGGCTGGTCTTGAACTCCTGGACTCAAGTGATCTGCTCACGCTGGCCTCCCCAAGTGCTGGGATTACAAGTGTGACCCACGGTGCCCGGCCTTACCAGTTCATGTTTTACATTTTTTTTCCTCTTAACAGATAATAAGTATAATTTGCTATAAATTTAGCAGAATAACAGTGGTATAGTGAAAAGAACACTGAATTTGAAACCAGAAAGCCTTCGTTTAGTTCAGTGTTTGCATTTGGGTTATAACTGAACAACATTGAGCCATTTAGTTAACATTTTTATAATTCAGATTTTTCCTTCTGTAAGATAAAAATGCTGTGGTCTGAATGTTTATGTCCTCCCCAGAAAGCATATGTTGAAATCTTAACTTAGAAGGTGATGGTAGGAGGAGATGGGGCCTTTGGTAGGTGATTCAGGCAAGAATGTGATTAATGTCCTTATAAAAGAGGCCCAAGAGAAACCTGCTGCCTCTTCTACCAAGTGAGGACACGGGGAGAAAGCCCTCCTGTTGCATGAGCCAGGAAGTGGTTCATGCCCTCCCCAGACAGCAGATCTGCTGACTTCTTAATTTTGAACTTTCCTACCTGTAGAACTATAAGAGGTAAATTTCTATTGTTTATAAGCCACCAGTTTATGGTGTTTGTTATAGCAACCCAAACAGACTAAGACAAGGGGTGATGAATTCTACCTCATACAGAAAATTGAGTGACATGAAATCTTTTGGTAATCTATGATGGTTTTAAAGATTTTGATCATTAAAATGGCAATTTTTTTCTTTTAAAAACTGTTATTAGAGATGATTATTATTATGCCTGGTTTTAGGAATACTTATAAAACTCCAGTTTTTATAATCTAGTTTCATTCTGTGCTCATATTCTTTTTATTTTTTTGTAGAGACAGGATCTTGTTACGTTGCTCAGGCTGGTCTTAAACTCCTGGGCTCAAGCAGTCCTCTCCCCTCAGCCTTCCAAAGTGCTGGGATTACAGGCAAGAGCATGCCTGGCCTCTCTCCTCATATTCTTGTTTCATAAACATGTTAATGCTACTTTATAATTATTTTTGCAAAAAGGAATTTTTTAGCCTGAAAATTTTTTGAAAGTTTTTTTCTTTAGTACTTTGCTTTTTCATTTACAGAAATTTTTTTTTTTTTTTTTTTTTTTTCCGACACAGTATCTCATTCTGTCACCCAGGCTGGAGTGCAGTGGCACTAACAGAACTCACTGCAGCCTTAAACTCCTGGGCCCAAACAGTCCTCCCACCTCAGCCTCCTAAGTAGCTGGACCTCAGGTGTGCATCACCACACCTATCTAATTTTTTTATTGTTTGTAGAGATGAGGTCTTACCATGTTGCCCAGGCTAGTCTGGAGCTCCTGGGCTCAAGCAATTCTCCCGTCTTGGCCTCCCAAAGTGCCAGGATTATAAGCATGAGTCACCGTGAGCAGCACAAGAAAGCTTAAATGAAAATAATTTATTTAAAACAAATAGTTAACAATTATTTATATTGATCTTATAAAATTAAAATAAATTTGTTTATTTGTTTTGCAGTTAGAAGAATTGAATTCTTCCATGTATCCTTTGCCTACTATCAACGGTGAAAAGTTTACAACTTACAATTTCTGATGAATAGTCTCAATCAAGTTTTAGATATGGTGAAAAGACACATAGGATTATTCCCTAGGGCCATCACTCTTCCTCTTTGGTTTTCTTTTCTTTTCTTTCTCTTTTTTGTTTTTTTTTTTCAGAGACAGGGACTCACTCAGTGGCCTAGGCTGGAGTGCAGTGCCATGATCACGGCTCACCACAGTCTCAACCTCCCAGGCTCAAGCGATCTTCCCACTTGAACCTCCCAAAGTGCTGGGATTACAGTCCTGAGACACCATTCCCTACCCGCTTTGGGTTCCGAATGGAATTTTCTTGTTGTTTTTTATACTGAAATTTTGCTTCTGGTTTGTTCTACTTTGCTTTGTACTGTTTTTGAATTTTTAAGACAAATTGTTGTTTTTTATCATGAGAACTAAGGATTAGGTTAGTTGCTATGTAAATTATTTTGAAGCTTAGATTCTGAGGCTAACCAGCAGTGAGATATTCAGACATATATACTATACTTAATTTAATATCATCACATAGGATATTTTAGGTGCATAAAATTGAAAACTAGATATTATTAAAATGCAGGCTTCAAGGGATGCTTACATAGCTTGTGAAATGACATTTCATAATTAAATGTACTTAGTGTTTTATAGGATTAACTTAAAGGAGATCACCAAGACACATGTAGAATATTCAGGTTTTGACGTTTAAATTGAGAGCAATTATTTTAAGAACTTTTCAAAATGTACTTTTGAACATAACAGGCACAATGGTAAGGTACAAAAGAACAATGAGAAATGATCCTGCCTATAAAATAATTTGAGAGGTGAGACATTCCCTTTGAACCAGTTATTGACATAGAAAGGATACTGGTTGTAGAGATTTAATTTTTTGAAGTTTGGTTCTACATTTTGATCATGTAACCTTGGGCAAATTGTTTAGCATCTCAGAGTGTTCTCTGTAATACAGGGTAATTGCTACATGTGATGATGCATATGTGAAAATTTCCAAAATATATGTATAAAAATTACTATTATTGCTATAAGATTATATTCATACTGTTATTAACTGCTGATTTGTGCAGTAACAACAATTAAGAAATTGGGGCCAGGCTTGGTGGCTCATGTCTGTAACCGTTATTAACTGCTGAATTGTGCAGTAACAACAATTAAGAAATTGGGGCCAGGCACAGTGGCTCATGCCTGTAATCCCAGCACTGTGGGAGGCTGAGGTGAGTGGATCACTTGAGGTCAGGAGCTCAAGACCAGCCTGGCCAACATCTTGAACCCCTGTCTCTACTAAAAATACAAAAATTAGCCAGGTGTGGTGGAGGGCGCCTGTAATCCCAGCTACTTGGGAGGCTGAAGCAGAAGAATTGCTTGAACCTGGGAGGCGGAGGTTGCAGTGAGTAGGGATCGTGCCATTGCACTCCAGCCTGGGCAAAAGAAATCGAGAAGTATATAGAAGTCCTATAATGGCAATTAATAGCTAATCTTCATGAATACTTACTATTTTCCCAGTACTGTATAAAGGGGTATGTGCATTATCTTATTTGGCCCTACCTGGAAGTAGGTAGTGTTATGCCCTCCATTTTGCAGATGAAGAAAATAAGGTGCTACAGAAACTGTGGGGAGAGATTAATGTAAGATTATTGTCAAGAAAGAAAGAAGGGGGTAAGATTTGAGTTAATCAAGGGGCTTTTCCTGCAAGAAGTTCTTTTTACTGTATTCCTTCAGTGCTTTATATTCTTTCTCTGCCATGACACTTAAGTATTTCCTATCCTTTTGTGTGGTTTTTTCGTTTGTCTGTTTGTTTTGAGACGGGTCTTGCCCAGTTGCCCAGGCTGAAACAGTAACATAATCTCTGCCTCACTGCAACCTCCACCTCCCAGGTTCAAGCAATTCTCCTGCCTCAACCTTTTGAGTAGCTGGGATTACAGGTGCCTGCCACCATGCCCAGCTAATTTTTGTATTTTTAATACAGATGGGGTTTCACCATGTTGGCCAGGCTGGTCTTGAACTTCCGACTCAGGTGATCTGCCCGCCTCAGCCTCCCAAAGTGTTGGGATTACAGGCGTGAGCCACCATGCTCAGCCCTTTTTAATGAGTTTTTGTTAAACATTTAGAATTTTTTGTTTTGTTTTATTTTACCACTTTCTGTGACTCAACCTGTGGTGGAATTTAGCCACCACAAACATAGCAGCATAATACCCTATATAATACAACAGTGTAGGCTTTGGAATGCTTGGTAGGCAGCCATATGACCTTGAACAAAATCTGGCAACCATAGTTTCCTCACCTGTAATAGGTGTTCTCTCAGTACTTAAACTTTCCCCTCATAATTTCCCTCTCTGTCATGACTGCCTCTGTTAATTCAGTCTTCAAGAATATTTTAAAATGCCTTCTAGGACCATGGCAGACATTACTAATCAGACATGGCATTCTCTGCCACTGAGCCTGGATCTGGATATGAAGTCTGTTTGCCATCTCTTTATTACAGTGTCAGGCATCATCAGTATCATCAGTTCTGCTTTTATTCTTCCTTCACTCTCTGCATGATAATCCAGGACCTCATCGCCTGAGTCCATATTTTTTCAATTTTCTGTTCCAGGTGTAGAGTTGCACTGTTCAATATAGTAGCCACTAAGCCATTTCAAAGACTTAATAGTCTTAAAAGAACATAAAATATCTCAATTTTTATAATGATTACATGTTGAAATAGTTCTTAAAATATTATATATATATTTTTGAGACAGGGCCTTGCTCTGTCACCAGGCTGGAGTGCAGTGACATGATATGGCTCACTGCAGCCTCGACTCCCTGGGCTCAGTTGATCTCCCACCTCAGCCTCCTGAGTAGCTGGGACTACAGGTGTATGTTATGCCCAGCTGTTTTTTAGTTTTGTTTTGTTTTGTTTGTTTGTTTTTTTCTTTTTTAAGAGATGGGTTCTTGCTATGTTGCCCAGATTGGTTTCAAACTCCTGGGCTCAAGTAGTCCTCCCACCTGAGCCTCCCAAAGTGCTGGGATTCCAGGTGTGATTCCAGTATTGGACAGTGTTGCTCTAAACTTTAGGCATTGCTACAAAATTAATATTCTGGAAACATCACTTTATTCCTGCCATTTCTATTTTTTACTAATTTATTTAAACCATGTCAACTATTTTAAAGGTTCTTAATAATTTGGTCACAACCTGTACATGCTGTTATATTTTTCGTTCTTTTTCATTCCCCTCAGGCTGGTTTTCTGGATGCCCAAGAAACACATCATGTTCATTCTCATCATAATGCCTTTGTTCAGGTTGTACCTCCTACCTAGATTTACTCTCACCTCCTTGTTCTCCTTATCACGTTACATTCAAGCTGACCACTTCCATAAAGGGTTTCATTTGTACCTTAACCTAGCATTCTGCCCTATATTATGATGTTGATTTTTACGTGTGTTAAATCTCAGCCTTCCAACTGGACGAGAATGTCTTTGATGGCAATGCTTATGTCTGTACATTTTTGCAACCTCTGCCATACATGTACTGCAAGCATTTAGTTGCCTTCAGAGTATTCATATCATTGAATTGGGTTTTGAAAAATAAGTAACAGGTGGATAAATACAGGTCAGTGAGAAAAATGAAAGACAGCGATCGTAAGAAAGGATGAGTAATCCATGCAAGATTCCCGTCCTATTTCCAGTCTTCTTGAGGAACAGTTAAGAGAATTATAGAAAAGATTTTAGAGCTGTAATGATTTTATTTTTGGACTTTTAAATAGAATTGTTTTCCCAAAGATGATAAAGTGGTGTCTTCTCAAAAGATTTTTTAAATCTAGTGTCTTGTCATATTTGTCTCTAATCAGCTCCTTACTATGAAAATGATTATTGACACATTAAAAATAATTCTGGGCCAGGTGTGGTGGCCCACACCTGTAATCCCAGCACTTTGGGAGACCGAGGCAGGAAGGTTGCTTGAGGCCAGGAGTTCAAGACCAGCCTGGGCAACATAGCAAGACTCCTCCCCCATCTCTAACAAAGAGTAATTAGCCAGGTGTGTTGGCATGTGCCTTTGGGAGGCTGAAGTGGGAGGGTTGCTTGAGCCCAGGAGTTTGAGGCTGCAGTGAAGTATGATCGTACTACTGCATTCCAGCCAGATCAACAAAGTGAGTCCTTATCTCTAAAATTAAAAAAAAAAAAAAGTCTTCAAATTCTGTCTATAATTTACTACGTTTAAAAGTTGTCTTACCCCAACTGAGTGTCTCAGTAGCAACACAAGAGCTTTTCCTTTGAGCATATCTCTTTTTTAAACACCTCTTTCTCTTTGCTCCTGAATGTAATTTTCAGAAATGTAAAAGAAATACCCCTTATAGAATGAAAATCTTCTTAACTGATGAATTCAGACAAAAACTCCATTTGGCAGATGCACAAGATGTTCCAAATACTTCTGCTAGCTAAAATGAATGCAGTTTGCTTTCTTGTGGTTTGAAGAGAAGCAGCAGTCTTTACTTTTCCAGCCAAATCCAGTAGCAGAATCATCTTCCACAACAAGGAATTAAAGTAATTAAAGTGCAAGTGCAATGATCGTTTTCACATTCTGCTTTTAGTAAATGTGACTCGCCGTAATTCGCCATAACTGGAGGCCTAGGCCTTGTTGAAGGCTTAATCAGGAAATGTGATGCAGAGATTGTGCTGCTATGCTTCATATTGTTGCCTTATGGGATTATACTTGAAATGCATTGTGCTAATGTTCTTGACGGGGTTGAGGGATTTCTCTTTCCCGAGCTCACCAAACTTATTCCAGTGTTGATCGCAAGCTGATGATGCACAGGTGTCTTGTGGCAGCCCAGCTTCAGTTTACGTTAGACAATCCGTACACACGCTGGTGTGTTTTCCAGTGGCCAGTGATAAGAAATTAAATAGGTATTGTGAGATTTGCTATTTTTTAATAAAGTAGTTGTTTTAAATTAATCTCTGTTGTCTGTTTTGAAGAAACCCATGTAGTCTTCAATCTGGGTGATACAAGGGTTCAATCCTTAAAAGTAAACTGTTTATAAAATTTGAGGTTCTAGAACTTCCTTGCAAATTCTGTACCTTGTGTACATTTAAATACTAGTGTGATGAAAGAATGTGAGCTTTAAAGTTACTTAGACTTTAATTTGAATCCCCGTTATGCCCCCGCTTAGCTCTTTGTGTTCATGCACATTTACTCAGGTTGGGTTTTTTGTTTTTTGTTTTTTTTGTAATCTAGAAAATGAGGTCAGTAACCAAGTTGGTAGTGGTTATATGGGGAGTAAGTGAGAAAGGGTGTATAGGATGCTTAGCACAGGCCATGCGCGGTGGCTCACGCCTGTAATACCAACACTTTGGGAGGCTGTAGCAGGTGGATCACTTGAGGTCAGGGGTTCAAGACCCAGCCTGGCCAACATGGTGAAACCCCACCTCTACTAAAAACACATACACACAAATTAGCTGGACGTGGTGGCGGGCTCCTGTAATCCCAGCTACCAGGGAGCCTGAGACACAAGACTTGCTTGAACCCAGGAGGCAGAGGTTGCAGTGAGCTGAAATTGCACCACTGCACTCTAGCCTGGGCAACAGAGCAACACTCTGTCTCCAAAAAAAAAAAAAAAGAGAGAGGTGTCTATCACAATAGCTGACACCAGCAATGCTCAGTAAACATTCATTTCATCACCTTTTAAAAACAGCTTTATTGAAACAATAATTCATGTCATAAAAATGTACCCCTTTAAAGTGTACAATTCCGTGATTGTTAGTAGATTCACAGAGTTATATACCTATCACCGTGATCTATCTAATTCTAGAACATTTTCATCACCCTAAAAAGAATCCCATTAACAGTCACTCCTTGACCCCCAGCCCCTCAGCCTTTGGCAGCCACTAACCTCCTTTCCAGCTCTCTGGATTTTCTATTCTAGACATTTTATATAAATGGAATCATACAATACGTGGCCTTTTGTGACTGGTTTCATTTACTTAGCATGATGTTTTCAAGGATTTAAGCTTCATCCATGTGATTGCATGTACTTCATTTCTTTTTTTGGCTGAATCATACTCCGTGGTATGGATAGAACACATTTTGCTTATTTATAGCTCAGTTACCTTTGTGTTGCACAAGATGCTCATGCTTCTATCTCCTTATTTCCAGCTACAGAAATAAGCACCTAATTGGGGGAGGGGAGGAGATGGACTTATTGAATATTTTTCAAATTTTGATTTTAATAATTTTGACTTTCTGAATTCAAAGTATTTTGATCAGTTTATTTAATTGGTCTTTTAATACCCCTTTTAAAAATTACAGCGTCACGGAGGAAACTTCATTTGGGTTGTGAGAATAGGGATTTAAGGGGAAAAAGTAGTACTCTAGGGTCTGACAGGGCGAAAGGATACTTTGTCATGTGAAATTTTTCTTGGATTGGTCCTGAGATAGAGTAAAGCAAAAAGCTGGTTCCTGTGGGTTGTGACAGAGCAGTTGGATTGACCTTGTTTATTCACTTGGTTCATTTGCCCTTTGTGTCACAGGGCCCCAGATGGGCCCCAGGTAGTGAAATATTAGCTTATCTAATTTGTATCCTTTCACACTCCTTAAACACATATCCAAGGCAACAGGAAAAAATGCAGTGCCTGTATTAGAATAAAATTTAGGGCCTGGTTTGGTGACAAGTACCAGTACTTTCAGCTACTCTGGCAGCTGAGGCAGGAGGATTGCTTGAGCCTAGGAGTTCTAGGCTATAGTGCATGATGATGATTTTACTGGCATACAGATGAAAAGAAAAGATATTTGAAATAAAATAAAATATAGTGCGCAATGACATTGCTATGCTGCCTAGGCTATAGTGCACTCCAGCCTAGGCAGCATAGCAAGATCCCATCTCTCATAAGAAACTACTAGAATGAAACTTTTTTATTACATAGATGTTGCTTATTCATTGTAGAAAAAATTGAATTACAGATGATTTTTAAAACTGCCAGAGCAAACCATTTAACCTATTTGTGTGCATACTCCCAGATTTCTTAAACATGTTGCAAAAAAAAATAGATCATACCATTCTGGTGGTTTTCTAAGCTGCTTTTTATACGTAATGTTTTGTGAGCATCTTTTCATGGCCATAACTATTACATACAAAAGAAAAAAAAAACAGGCTTCACAATAAATACTTAAAAGACATTTTGACCAGAAACTAATGAGGAAGGGTTTTTTGGTTTTGTTTTTGTACCTCCCGTATAATGCTGAACTTGATAATTCTGCAGTAAATATTAACATTTTCTGAGGATCTGCTGAAGATGAACATGACAAAAAATAAGAAACTCCACTTTCCTCATCACACAGCCTTAATTAACATCGCTGGCTTTGTTTGAGATCAAGCAAATGTTGGCTTCAGTGTCCGAGTCTCTTCTTGGGGTCCCACGGCCTTGGGTCTAGCACCTCTGCTGGACACCTCGTAGGGCTTCCGAGACATGCCGCGACCTACGGGACCCCACGAAAGCTTTTTCCCACGGCAAGCTCCCTGGGGACGGGGAAAGGAGCCGGGACCCGAACCTAGCTGGCCTCGCGCTGCGACTGCGGAGAGATGGGGGGTGGCCCGCACGGGGCGGGCGGCTCTGCACACTGCAGCTGGGGAGGTCCAGGTCGGCCGTTGGGGCGGGGTGGCGGCTCAGTGTTGTTGGGTCTCTATGGAGATGACCCTGTCCCTGCCCCACCCCTCTCCGGAGCTGCGGGCCGGAGAGGGCGCACTCGATTTTCACCGCACGGTTTCAAGAGGAGACAGCCGCCACCATGCCGGGCCTCATGGCCACTTCCCAGAGGTAAAGCCCGTGGCTTCTGAGCCGCTCCTCTTTTTCTTGGGGCCGCCCGGGGCACATCGCCTGGGCCGGCTTAGTTTCCCAGTGCAGCCGCCCAGGAAGACCCTAAGCAGCGCTGAGGGCGCAGGGCCCTCCCTCCGGGACCCCGGAGTCCCTTAGCAGCTTTGGAATTAACCAAGACTCTCAAGAGGCTCTGGGGTGGAACAAAATCCGCGCGTAGGGTAGGGTTTGCATCGGGCCATGGCAAACAAACCCTTAACTCCTCCAGAGAACTGATTTGGGATCGAAGTAAAGTTCTTGAGCACTTTGGAAAACGCTGATTTTCATAGGCTCACACCAACTGCCTTCTTCCTTCTGACAGTTCTTACCCCCTTTCCTCCTACGGGGTCCAAAATGTAGGGAGTAGGGTGGGGCTGGGTTGGGGAATGAAGGAGAAATACAAAAAATCTACTGTGAATACAGGTCGTGGTTATAAGGATAGCTCTAAGAGTTAATATGCTAAGATTTGACGAACAGGACAAATAAAACAGTGGTACTTTAAAATATTTACCGATTTAAAAATACCGATGCTGTGCTTATTCATAAACTTTGCATATATGTATCAGAACAGAATATCCTGACATCATCAGTATTAAAGTTCACTGCAACACATGCAATTGTATGCAAGCCCGCTACAGTCTGTTCTGCAGGAACTGACAGTTGTGCTCCACAGAAACCTCAAAAATCATGCTCTAAAAACAATTATTTCAGTGGGAGGAAGAAGGGTTAAGGACTTGGAAGTTTTATAGCAACAGTTGCATCTTGTTTGTTACAGCGTGCTTTAATTTTATAGCTTTAAACTTATAAATCAGTGAGCACATCTACCATTTCAAAATACCAGCACAAGTATGGTATTTTCTGTCACCACCTGTACTATCAATAGCCCAGGTTTCCTCAAAACACGCCATTATTTTCATTATCCATTGGTTAGTGTGTACTTAATAAAAACTATATACTGGCATGTATCTTTACATGCCCTAAATGTGGAACATTTAACTCAACTGGAATTGTCTTTCATTTCTGCTTTTTCACCAATCACACTTTTCTTCTACTCCCGTTTTTTTTGTGCAATCTTTAGAACCAGATAACCTTTTTGGAGGCATATTTAAGGAAGTAAATTTTTGATAATCAAAGGAATCATTGCACAATTTGTGTGTTTGAATTGCAGAAGTATGCGAATGTAGGTACATACCTCTGCCAAGGAGCAATGTTTTAGTTTCTAAGCCACTGTCTACTGTAGTGGAGAAGGACCAGACTAACTTGCATTCCTCCAGCTGTGTAACGGATCACCTGTGGAAACACAGTTAATTGACATCATGGCTCTTCTGTGTGATCCCAGTGAGGATTTAGCTCTCTATATGGGCTGGCAATTGTTCAGCCGTTTCATCTTTTAATCGGGCTTTGATTTTTCTGAGAGGGGGGAAAAAAAAAACCCAAAAAAAACTCTTTTCTCTTTACTCTCACATACTCCGTACTGCCCTTCACCTCTTGTCACCAAAATGTGTGGGAATTTCTTCCCACCAACAACTAATTCTCCAGTGGCCACCAACTCTATGTCCTATAATTTAACCCAGCTCTGTCACTGTGTACCTGGAGTTAGTGTCAGATACCACAGGTTAAGGGCTCAGTCCCAAAAGACTGTCCCCCACTTCAAATGCCAATCACAAGTCCCAGGTTGTGACTATATGTTGTTTATGATTAACCAACCAGTTACAAATCTGGGTTCCCACAAGCCCCTCCTCCAGTTTGATTACTTTGCTAGAGTGACTCACAGAATTCAAGGAAACACTTTACTTATGTTTCCCCATTTACTATAAAGGATATTACAAAGGACACAGATGAATAGCCAGATAGAAGAGATGCCCAGAGAAAGGTATGTGCGCAAGGGTGTGGAACTTCCATGCCTTCTCAGCCCCTCCACATGTTCAGCTATCCCAAACCTCCCTGAATCTTGTCCCTTGGGATTTTAATGGAGGATTCATTCATAGGCACAATTGATGACATCATTGGCCATTTGGTGATCACTCAACTTGAGCCCTTTTCTCCTCCCCAGAGGTCAGAGGATGGAGCTGAAAGTTCCAGCTGCATAATCACATGGTTGGTTTCCCCGGTAACCAGCCCCCATCCTAAAGCTATCTAGGGGTCCACCAAGATTCACTTCATCTGAACAAAAGATGTTCCTATCACCCAGGAAATTCCAAGGGATTTTGGAGCTCTGTGTCAGGAACTGGGGTCAAAAACCAAATATTAGAACAAAAGATTATCCTAGCATCCATATCTACAAAAGTTTTAGGAGCTCTATGTCAGAAACCAGGGACAAAGACCAATATATATATTTTTTATTATTCTACCATATTACAGGTTGTCACACAACAAGCCCCAACCTTCCTTTGACTAAGCATAGAAGTGCCAATGTCAATTTCTGAGTTCCTCATCAATATACCTGTTGTAAAGGTTAGTCAGCCATGACATAGAAATGTATTTTCAAATACATCCATAGCAGTTGTTAAAGCAAACTAAATATGGCCTGAGATGGACTCTGTACTTTTATATTTGAATCCTTGTGGATGAATTGCCACCTAATTTAATAGGTAGACAGGAATGAAAACCTAACTTAGGGGTACGTGCCTGTAACAATCGCTGAGTCTTGGCCAATCCCAGGAGCCGTACTTCAACCACTCATACACTGCTGAGTGTTCAAACTGTGTTCAAATAAGGCAAATGCTGAGCTGTAACCAATCCAGCTGTTTCTGTACCTCATTTCTGACTTCTGTACATCACTTCACTTTTTTGTCTATAAATTTGTTCTGACCACAAGGCACCGCTGGAGTCTCTCTGAATCTGCTGTGATTCTGGGAGCTGCCTGATTCACGAATCGTTTATTGCTCAATTAAATTCCTTTAAATTTAATTCAGCTGAAGTTCTTCTTTTAATACCATTTTATATTCAAGTTAAACTTACACTTCAGGAAAAAATCTAGTATAATTTTGAAACTTGATAGCCAATTACCACCTGTGTAACCTTGGATGATTTTCTGATTTTCTTTTATTTTTTCTGAGTCAGGGTCTCACTGTATTGCCCAGGCTGGAGTGCAGTGGCACAGTCTTGGACCTTGGTTCACTGTAACCTCTGCCTCCTGGGCTCAAGCAGTCCTCCCACTCCAGCTTCCCAACTAGCTAGGACTACAGGCGAATGCCACCACACCTGGTTAATTTTTGTAGAGATGGGGCTTTGCCATATTGGCCAGGCTGATCTGGAACTCCTGAACTCAAATAATCCACCCACTTTGGCCTCCCAAAATGCCTGGATTACAAGTGTGAGCCACTGCATGCCGACTGAATGATTTTCTCTACCATGTTCTTCTCTTCTATAATCTAACTCCCAGTGTGAATCTGAGAATTCAGTGAGCCAGTGTACGGGGGAAGAGATTTTCTAGTGCTGTGCCAGTCAGTGTAGACACTCAAACAAAAATTAAGATGTTAAATACAATATTTACTACACATCCCCCTCCTCATTTTGATCTTGTTACTTAGCACGTTTGTTAGATCCAGTTACAAATGAGGAAAGACACAGATAGGGGTCTTCTATTTTATTCCCTTATTGCAACAGACTTTGGAATCATTTAGGCCCTTGCTTTACAGAGTGAGGTAACAAAGGGGCCTCCAGTTTTGCATCACCCACACTGGAGTTTCAATTCGAAGTCAAAAGCTGGGCTGTGAGATGGCAGCCACAACATTCACTTTTCCAGTAGGGACATGCCATTTTGTAGAAGAAAAAGATCATTCTTAAATGATCAAGGAGGCCGGGTGCAGTGGCTCACGCCTGTGATCCCTTGGAGGCCAAGGCAGGCAGATCACGAGGTCAGGAGATCGAGACCATCCTGGCTAACACAGTGAAACCCCGTCTCTACTAAAAATACAAAAAATTAGCCAGGCGTGGTGGCAGGTGCCTGTAGTCCCAGCTACTTGGGAGGCTGAGGCAGGAGAATGGTGTGAACCCGGGAGGTGGAACTTGCAGTGAGCCGAGATCACGCCACTGCACTCCAACCTGGGTGACAGAGCGAGACTCTAAAAAAAAAAAAAAAAAAAAAATCAAAGAAGAACTTCATGGCACAGTATTTTCACTTCTGTAGAAAAGACACACAAAAAGGATGAAAAAATGGTTGAGAGTTTGGTTTTATACACTAAGGTTTTGAGCCTTTCTTGTATATAGAAGATACTGGTGACTGCTGTATTGTAAACAGAATGCACAATAAGTATTCTTGCCCCAGAATGAATTCTCATCTCAAATGAGTCCCTTAAAATACTTCCATTTTTTCTAATTTGCTGATGTCATGGAAGAATAATCTGTCAAATCTATATTTAATTCAATTCTAAGCTTATTTTACCGTATGACTTATTAAACATAATGATGGAAATTGCTAGTAAGATCACAGACTTGATAAATTGTCACAGTTGTGACACAGTTGTCAAATCCTAATAGTGAAGGAATTTGGTTTTTTCTTACTAATACCTTGCTTTTTTAGCCCCTGAATTTGGAAAATTAGCAGATGCATGTCTCTGTTTCTACTGCTATAATAAAATACCTGAGACTGGGTAATTTATAAAGAATAGGAATGTATTTCTCACAGTTCTGGAGGCTGGTAAATCCAAGGTCAAGGTGCTGACAGGTCTGGTTGGCTGGTGAGGGCTGCTCTCTGCTTCCAAGAGGATGCCTTGTTGCATTCTCCACAGGGAAGGAATGCTCTGCCCTCACATGGCAGAAGGTGGAAGGGCAAGTGAGGTGAACACTGTGTGAAGCCTTATAAGGATCTGAATTCCAGCTCACAAGGGAAGGCGCCCTCATGACCTATCTCTTAAAGGCCCAACCTCTTAATATCATTACGTTGGCCATTAAGGTTCAAAACCTGATATTTGGAGGTGACACATTCAAACCATAGCACTTATGGTTTGAACTGCAATTATAGAACAATTATTCATTTATTCATTCAGCAAATACTTGCCAAATACCTATTCTATGGCAGATACTACGGGGAGGAAGCTTCTAAAATGGCTCCCAATGACCTCAGCTTCCTGGTCTTTTTGCCTTATGTGAATCCCCTTCCCTTAGATGTGGGCTAGATGCCTATAATGCAGGAGTTGACAAACTTTTTCAGTAAAGGCCCAGATAATAAATATTTTTTGCTTTCTGAGCCATATGGTCTTTCTCCCGATTACTTAATTTCATTGTAGCCAAAAAAAGCAGCCACAGAGGCCAGGTGTGGTGGCTCACATCTGTAATCCCAGCACTTTGGGAAGCTGAAGTGGGCAGACTGCCTGAGGTCAGGAGTTCGAGACCTGTCTGGCCAACATGGTGAAACCCTGTCTCTACTAAAAATACAAAAAACATTAGCCAGGCATGGTGGCATGCACCTGTAATCCCAGCTACTCGGGAGGCTGAGGCAGGGGAATTGCTTGAACCAGGGAGGTGGAGGTTGCGGTGAGCCAAGATCATGCCACTGCACTCCAGCCTGGGTGACAGAGCGAGACTCTGTCTCAAAAAAGAAAAAAAAAATTATCCAGTAAGCAGATGAAGAAAAATACTGAATAAATATGGAAACAATAAGAAAACAAGAGACTCGTAAGTGAAATTTACTAAAGAAAAGCAACCACAGACAATACATAAATAAATGAGATTGTCTGTATCCCAGTTACACTTTATAAAATCTGGTGGTGGGCCAGATGTGGCCTGCTGACTGTGTTTGCTAAACCCCTGTTCTGATGAATCAAAAAGTGATGGTGTGTTACTTGTCACTTCTGAGGTTACGCCATGCAAGGGCTCTGGCTTCCATCTTGCCTGCCCGCTCTTACTCTCTTGCTCACTCACTTGGGTGGAAGTGAGCTGCCATTTTGTGAGCTAAACTATAAAGAGGCCCACATGGGAGGGGAGCCTCTGGCCAACAACCAGCGAAGAACTGAGTCTCTCATTCCAACACTTTAGGAGGAACTGTATCCTGCCAACAACCACTTATGTGAGCTTGGAAGTTAATTCTTCCCCAGTCCAGCTGTGGCATCCTCAGCTGACACTTGGATGGTGAGAGACCCTAAGCTGGGGACCCCGCTAAACTATGTCTACACTCATCACTTATAGAAACCATGAGATAATAAGTGTTTGTTATTTTAAGCCACCAAGTTTTGGGACAATTTGTTACACAGCATTAAATAAACAGTATCATAACCCCATTAGATAATCAATACACACTATGATAGTCTCCATATAACAATGAACAAAGGAAAATGCTGGATATTATTTTCCCCTCTTGGAGATTCATTGTGAACATTAAGCATATTAAAACATCCAAAACATCCTACAAAAAAGAAATAAGTTTAATATCTCAATCATTTAATCACAGATCCTGTTTTCTGGGGAAATAGCTATTAATATCTTATGGCACTACTATTTGGAGCAATGTAAAATGCTAGAATAAGAAAAGAAATTATTCCATTAAAGAAGTAGTTATTGTCAGCCTGCCATTTCTCCCTGGGTTGACTAGCTAGTCAACAAAATTAGTATCTTCACATAATCAAAATAATCTGAGGCAGGCAGTGCATGGTGGCTTATTTCTGTAATCCCAGCACTTTGGGAGGCCGAGGTGGGCGGATCGCTTGAGGCCAGGAGTTGGAGACCAGCCTGGCCAACATGGTGAAACCCCATCTCTACTGAAAATACAAAAATTAGCCAGGGGTGGTGGTGTGCATCTGTAATCCCAGCTACTAAGGAAGCTGAGGCAGGAAAATCACTTGAACCCAGAAGGCGGACCTTACAGTGAGCCGAGATTGTACCACTGTACTCCAGCCTGGGCAACACAGAGAGACTCTGTCCCAAAATAAATAAATATTAATGATAATAATCCTGAGCCAGGAGCAGTTGGTCATGCCTGTAGCCCCAGCTACCCGGGAGGCTGAGGCCAGAGAATCCCTTGAGGCAGAAATTTGAGGCTGCAGTAAGCCATGATTGTGCCGAAGCACTCCAGTCTAAACAACACAGTGAAATCCCAACTGTAAAAAACTAAAGGAAATGGCCGGGCGCGGTGGCTCAAGCCTGTAATCCCAGCACTTTGGGAGGCCGAGCGGGGGATCACGAGGTCAGGAGATCGAGACCATCTGGATGGCTAATACGGTGAAACCCTGTCTCTACTTAAAAATACAAAAAACTGCCGGGCGACGAGGCGGGCGCCTGAGTCCAGCTCTCGGGAGCTGAGGCAGGAGAATGGCGTAAACCGGGAGGCGGGAGCTTGCAGTGACTGAGATCGGCCACTGCACTCCAGGCCTGGGTGCAGAGCAAGACTCCGTTCTCAAAAAAAAAAAAAAAAAAAAAAAAACTAAAGGGAAAGAGAAAAGAAAATAATCCTGTCCAAATTTGTACATATATGCATGTACACACACACAATATACTATGCTATGCTCACATATTTAAGCCCACCAGCAGAGACAGCGACTATTCTTTCTGTAATGTTCAGCTCATTATATAACTCAGTAATCCCTTAACACAGAGTGTAATAACAATTTTGAGAACTTGCTAAATAAAAATCCCATATGTTGGCTCTTGGAGGGATTTCATGTAACAACAGCTGGGCATCTTATGAAACTAAGAATTTGTTTTCATTTAGTGTTGATTCAGAAGGAGGTATTTAATTTCCCACATTGCCAAGAGGTTTTTATCTGAACAACACATTATAATATAGTTTACCAAGACACATCACTGTCTTGCTTTTCACATGAGGAAACTGAGGCCCAAATACTAAATCACTTGTAAAGCCTTAATTTTGGGGAGTCAGAGCAGAGATCCAAATCTAGTGCTCTCTCTGCCTTGCTGCTCCTCTGTAACATTTCTAAAATTGTTCTAATATGATGCATGCCTAATATATTCATTGAAAAATGGTGCTTCTTCTCTTGAAATGTAATAAGAGCAGAGGCACTGCAAATGTCTTATTCTAGAATTATTTTGACTCTGAAAAGTTTCTTCAGCTACACCAAGCCACGTTGTACTCTCTCTTCTTGGAATTTATAGCAACAGAGGGTTGCTTAGAAACTTAGAAGTTTGTGATGCTTGAATACCAGCTAGAAAATCACTGACAAGTGGTTGTCCACCTTGAGTTTTACCAACTCCAGTAATGGATATAATCTCTGGAGACAGCTAGAGCTGTGGAGTAATTTTTTTCCCACTTAGATTGAGCCAAAATCTTCTTCTCTGACATCATCCACTGTTCTAATTTTGTCTTCTGGGGATTCACAGACCATGTGTAATTGATTTTATATATATGAAAAAACTTTCTATAGTTGATGTGTGTGTGTATATAGTGTGAGAAAGGGGTCCAATTTCTTTTCTTTTTTAAAACAGATAATCCGTTTTCTATAAATGAAACAATCCACCCTTCCCCTTCTGATTTGTCATCTAACAAGTGCCCCTGTATACCTGGGTCTGTTTTGGAGTTTCTCTTCTGTTCCACAGGTTTGGTTGTCTGTCCCCAAACTAATATTTTTATCATCTTATTACTACAGTTTTATAGTTAGTCTTGGTATCTAGAAACACATCTCCCTTCCTTGTTTATTCAGACTGTCTTGACTGGTTTTGGCCCTTTAAAGTTCCATAAATATTTTAGAATCAGCTTTGAAGTTTTACACACACACACACACACACACACACACACACACACACACACACACACACAATATCTCTTGTTGCTGAGCTTGCATTGGATATGTAGATCAAGTTGAGGCAGTTAATCTCTTCACTCTACTGAGTCCTCTAATCCATGAATAAGACATATCTCTCCATTTATTTAGGACTTTAAAAGTATTTTTCAATAAAATTTTATAATTTTCTTCATAAAGTTGGCACTCTTAATTTTTTCTAGGTGCTCAGTAGTACTTGATATTATTGTAAATGATATCATTTTATAAACTTGATTGAAATATAGGACATAGAAAAACATGCAGATCATGAGTGTAGCATTCAATGCGTCACAGCATGCGGGAAGTGTAGGGCTCCCTCTCTACATCAGCACCAGCATCCAGAATAACCTCTTGTGTCCCCTCCCAATCATTACCCTCTCTTTCCTCCCCAAAGCTAAACCTTATCTTGACGTCTAACACTACAGGGTAGAACTTTGGTAAATGAACCCATGCCACATGTATTATTTTATTCCCAGCTTCCTCTGTGTAATGTGCTCTGTGTGTGAGTCATCCTTACTGTTTCGTGTAGCAGCAGACTGTTCATTTATGTATTCTATTATGTATTCTATTTATGTATTATGTATTCTATATATGTATTCTAATTATGTATTATGTATTCTATTGCATGAATGCATGACAGTAGATTTATCCACTGGACTACTGGTGGATGCTTGGGTTGTCTCCAGTTTGGAGCTATCCAGTGCAGCTGTGCATATTCTTGGTGATATATTTTAGTCCACGTGTATATTTTTTCCAGTTGGGTCAAGTTTGGCATTATTCTGGAAATAACGCCAAATAGTTTTTCAAAGTACATGTACCAATTTGTACTTTCACCAACTGTGTGAGAGCTCTGGATGCTCACCAACACATAGCTTTGTCAGTCTGTTCTGGATAACAAACCATTCCAAAGTTTAGTAGCTTGAAATAGGAAACGTGTTATTTTTCACAATTCTGTGGGTAGGCTGGCCTCAGCTGGGCCTTTCTTATGCTTTGTGTGTTGGGGGCTGGGGTGATTCATGTGGTTGCACTCACCTGGAAGCTTAGTTGGAACTGAAATATCCAAGATGACTTCATTTGCACATTTGGTGCTTTGACAGGGGTGGCTGAAACAGCTGGGGGCTGGCTCGAGCTCTCTCTCCATATGGTCTCCTGTCATCCAGGATCTCAGCCCAGGCTTATTTACATGGCAGCTGGATTCCAAAAATGCAAAAATAGAAGGTGCAAGTCTTCTTAAGGTCCATGCCCAGAAGTCACACATCATCACTTCCACAATATCCACTGGTTAAAAGAAGCCAGTGCTAGTGCAGATTGATTCAAGGAGAGGGAGAAGAATAGACTCCACCTTTTGATAGAGAACTGGTATGTGGGTACAGGGATGGGAGCAATTGTTCCTGGCCATGGGCACAGACAATATACCGTGTTCCTCCTTCTGGCCACAATTCATACTTGCAGCACACAAAATATATTTATTTCACACCAAGACACCACCATAGTGTCTTCCAATTATGGTATGAGGCTTGAAGCCCAGTCTCATGATCTCCATCAGGTCCAGTTACAAATGAGGCTCCTTGTTCATCACTCCTCTCAATCTGGAGACCTGTGAGCTCAAAAGACACGTTATCTGTTTCCCTAGACACCCAGCTTAAAATGGTGGCTTAGAGACTTTTTATTTCAAAATTTCCTGGTCCTTCTTATTTCAAGCTGGCCATGCTTTCATGAGAACAAGCCTCTTGACAATTTTGTGGGCTTTGTATGTATGTAATTGTAATTTATTCTATTAGACAAAATCTATATCCACAAGTCTCTTTGAGATAGGTCCTTTTCTGCTTTGGGCTATGGATTGGGGTGCTATGGGACAAAGACTTTAAGATTCTTTAAAACTCTTTTATAGTTGACCCTTGACCAGTGTGGGAGTTAGAGGCACATATCCCCTGTGCAGCTGAAAATTCACGCTTTTTTTTTTTTTTTTTTTTTTTTTTGGTGGGGCACCCCTCTTTCCCCCCACCTGAAGGTGCGGGGGGGAAACTCAACCCTGCCCCTCCGCCTCCTGGGTTCAAGCGATTCTCCTGTCTTGGCCTCTCGAGTAGCTAGGATTGCAGGTGCCCACCATGGCCAGCTAATTTTTATATTTTTAGTAGAGATGGGGTTTTGCCACATTGGTCAGGCTGGTCTCAAACTCCTAACCTCAGGTGATCTGCCCACCTCAGCCTCCCAAAGTGCTGGGATTACAGTCGTGAACCACTGCACCTGGCCATGCATAACTTTTGACTCCCCCAAAACTTAACTAGTAATAGCCTACTGTTGACTGGAAGCCTTACTGATAACACAGCCGATTAACATATAATGTATGTTATGCGTATTATATACTGTATTCTCTCAATGAAGTAAACTAGAGAAAAGAAAATGTTATTAAGAAAATCATAAGGAAGAGAAAATATATTCACTGTTCATTAAGTGGAAGTGGATCATCACAAAGGTCTTCATCCTCATCATCTTGGTGTTGAGTAGGCTGAGGAGGAAGAGAGAGAGGAAGGGTTGGTCTTGCTGTCCCAGGGGTAATTTTTGTTTTCTTTTACCCTATTAATGGTTGTATATTTTTTTAGAGACAGGGTTTT
>NW_016813861.1:1562008-1583207 GCF_001698545.2 Rhinopithecus bieti | reverse complement strand
TTTTTTTTTTTTTTGAGATGGAGCCACGCTCTGTCCCCCACGCTAGAGTGCAGTGGTGAAATCTCAACTCACTGCCACCTCCGCCTCCTGGGTTCAAGCGATTCTCCTGTCTTGGCCTCTCGAGTAGCTAGGATTGCAGGTGCCCACCATGGCCAGCTAATTTTATATTTTAGTAGAGATGGGGTTTTGCCACATTGGTCAGGCTGGTCTCAAACTCCTAACCTCAGGTGATCTGCCCACCTCAGCCTCCCAAAGTGCTGGGATTACAGTCGTGAACCACTGCACCTGGCCATGCATAACTTTTGACTCCCCAAAACTTAACTAGTAATAGCCTACTGTTGACTGGAAGCCTTACTGATAACACAGCCGATTAACATATAATGTATGTTATGCGTATTATATACTGTATTCTCTCAATGAAGTAAACTAGAGAAAAGAAAATGTTATTAAGAAAATCATAAGGAAGAGAAAATATATTCACTGTTCATTAAGTGGAAGTGGATCATCACAAAGGTCTTCATCCTCATCATCTTGGTGTTGAGTAGGCTGAGGAGGAAGAGAGAGAGGAAGGGTTGGTCTTGCTGTCCCAGGGGTAATTTTTGTTTTCTTTTACCCTATTAATGGTTGTATATTTTTTTAGAGACAGGGTTTTGCCATGTTGCCCAAGCTTGTCTCAAACTCCTGAGCTCAAGCAATTTGCCGGTCTGAGCCTCCCAAAGTGCTAGGATTACAGGCATGAGCCACTGGACCCGGCCTAGATATTCTTTGTCATTAAAATTTGCCCCAAGACGAAACAGATTTTTTAGGTTAATTCATATCTCTCACCTTGGACAGCTAAAGGAGCCAATCAGCACTTTCTACATCCTGCTCAGAATTTCTTTAGCCAGGTCTATAAATTCATTGACACATTTTCTATCCTCCACATTAGTGCAGGTAACAGTGTTACTAAACTTTCCACTGCTACATAATGCCAGTAATCTTCTGACTAGCCTTTCTCTAGACTCCACTACACCATCTCGTCCACACCCTTTTAATTTCCACTTGCTTCCCAGTCCCAACGCCAGTATCATATGTTTTAAATTATATTATAGCAATACTCTACTGCCAGGTACCAATTTTTTTTTGTTATTGCTGGATATCAAACCATCCCAAAATTTAATGGTTTCAAACAATAATCATTTATTATTTCTCATAGTTCTGAGGGTGAGCTGGGTCCAGCTGGGCAGTTGTTCTACCACATGTGTTACTGACTGGAGCCATCCTATCCCACTGCTCTGCAGTGCCATCCTTGTCATAGGTCAAGTGTCCATATGTATGTGGGTCTGTTTCTGGAATAATTGCTCTGTTCCATTGGTTTATTTGTTTATTCTTGTGCCAATATCTCATGCTGTTATTTACACTAGCTTTATTTATTTATTTATTTATTTATTTATTTATTTATTTTTGAGACGGAGTCTCACTCTGTCGCCCAGGCTGGAGTGCAGTGGCCAGATCTCAGCTCACTGCAAGCTCCGCCTCCCGGGTTTACGCCATTATCTCGCCTCAGCCTCCCGAGTAGCTGGGACTACAGGCGCCCCCCATCTTGCCCGGCTAATTTTTTTTTTTTTTTTTTGTATTTTTTTAGTAGAGACGGGGTTTCACCGTGTTAGCCAGGATGGTCTCGATCTCCTGACCTCGTGATCCACCCGTCTCGGCCTCCCAAAGTGCTGGGATTACAGGCTTGAGCCACCGCGCCCGGCCTACACTAGCTTTATAATAAGTCCTGATATCAAGTAGAGTAAGTCCAACCACTTTGTTCTTTTTAAAGTTGTCTTTGCTAGTCTTGACCCTTTGTATTTTCATACACATTTTATAATCGGTTTGTCACACACACACACCCCACACTTGCTGGGTTTTCATGAGACTGTATTGAATAATAGATTAATTTAGAAGAATCAATATCTTCACAGATGTATACTCTTCTTTAGGTCTTGAAAAATTTTGTCTGGATAAACTTTTTAGTATTCTATGTGGAATACTTGTCCCACCTTGATTTATATTAGATTTTGTTTTTGTTTTTGTTTTGGAGACAGGGTCTCATTCAGTTGCCCAGGCTGGAGTGCAGGGATAAGATAACAGCTCAGTAAAACTTCAACCTCCCAGGACTCAAGCAATCCTCCCACCTTAGCCTCCAGAGTAGGTGGGACTACAGGCATGCACCACCATTCCTGGCTAATTTTCTTTAAAAAATTTTGTAGACACATGGTCTTGCTATGTTGCACAGGCTAGTCTCAAACACTCAGACTCAAGCAATCCTCCTGCTTCTGCCTATATTGGATTTTTAAATGCTGTTATAAATGATATGTTGTTGCTTATTAAATGTTGTTAGCATACAGAAAAACAATTGATTCCTGTATGTAAGCCTAGTGTGCAGCAACCTTGCCAAGCTTGTGAATTTATCTGTAGATTCTTTAATATTTTCTACATATAATTATGATAATTATGTTTGTAATACATAACGACAATTTAATTTTTTCCTTTTTTTTTTTTTTTTTTTTTGAGACAGCGTCTCACCTCATCACACAGGCTGGAGTGCAGTGGCGCAATCTCAATTCACTGCAACCTCTGCCTCCCAGGTTCAAGCAATTCTCCTGCCTCAGCCTCCTGAGTAGCTGGACTACAGGCATGCACTACCACGCCCAGCTACTTTTTGTATTTTTGGTAGAGATGGGGTTTTACTATGTTGGCCAGACTGGTCTCAAACTCCTGGCCTCAAGTGATCCACTGCCTTGGCCTCCCAAAGTGCTGGGATTACAGGCGTGAGCCAACGTGCCTGGCCTATTTTTTCCTTTTAAATTATTGAACATTTTATTTTATTTTATTTTATTGGTTTATCACATTGGAAAGATCCTCCAGAATAATGTTAAATAAAGATAGTGGTAGTGAACAGAGAGAAAGTTTTAACATTTTACCATTAGTGTCATGTCTGCTATAGGTTATTGTATTTGCCCTTATTCAGATTAGGAAATTCCCTTGTAGTCCTGGTTTGCTGAGATCTTTTTGTCGTGAACGGGTATTGAGGTTTATCAGAAACACTTTTTGGGCCAGCTGCGGGGCTCATACCTGTAATCCCAGCACTTTGGGAGGCCAAGGCATGGTGGTACATGCCTGTGGTCCCAGCTGAGGCTAAGGTGGGAGGCTTGCATGAGTCCAGGAGGTTGAGGCCGCAATGAGCTAAGATCAAGCTACTGCACTCCAGCCTGGGCAACAGAGCAAGACCCTTTCCAAACAAACAAAAAGAAAACTTTTTGTATATACTGAGATTATCATATAATTTTCTCTCTTTTTTTCTTTTGTTCCTAATGAGAAGTACATTGATTTTGTAATTTCGAACAAAATTTACATAAATCCAACTTGCTGGTGATATATGATCTTTTTTATATACTACTGAGTTTGGTGTTCTAATTTTTGGTAGGATTTATGCATCTATATTTATGGTAATATGCTTGTAATATTTCTTTCTTGTAAAGTCCTTGGGTTTTGGTGTTAAGATTATATAAAGGTTATACCAACTTCATAAAAGAACTTGGGAATCATTCCCACTTTTTCTGTTCTCTGGAAGATTTTGTGTAACTGTAATTTCTTCCTTGAATGTTTGGTAGATACAGAAATCGGTTCCAGGAGTAGGATGTTGCCGTAACAACAGCAACACATTCTATATTATGTGGCATTCCAGTCTGACAGCATGAAATTGTTGTGGAAGACCTGAAAAGATGGCAATCCATGTGATGCAGTGAGAAAAAGTTGTAAAACTATAGCCTGGAATAGATTAAAGGGCATATTATATACCTAATAAGTTTGTACTGTCTGCAAAGAGGTAGAAAATGAATGCTATTAGAATGAGTTTATTACTACAGGCCACATTTGCCAAAGTACTAGAAGAGATAGAGGAGCTCAGAAAATATTTGGCTGGTTTGCAAGCAGGAATATAAAAGAATTCAGAGAGAGTCTCAAAACTCAGGGATTTGCACAGTTGGAAGGAATAACTGATTCACATCTTCAACTAGTAAAGAAAAAACTGAGAAGAGCTTTGAGCAATAAATGATGCTGAAAACTATGCCTAGGTAAGGACCAGTCAAAAGTATGGTTGTCACACCATTGTTAGGATCTCTGAATGGAACAAGGTGGTACCCAGCCAATACTTTGAGTTGGAAAAACATCTCAAGGAAGGAAGATGCAGGGTTTTGCTTTTTCTAAGGAAGCCTGATAGGCTCAAAATATCTACAGTGAGAGAGAGAGAAAAAAAAAAGTCTCTAAATAATTGTGGCACATAGCACTGCTTAGAATCAAATACATAATTTGGGATAATTTTGAAAAGTTGACATTGTCAAGGGAATCACTGGCATGGTCTAAAAGAGAATGTGATTGTTGGAGACAAAATGATCACTGGGCCCCAGTCTTCTGTAGCTGCATTTCAGGATTGCTATGAATCCTTTCATATGTCGTCCTTCTTTAAGAATGGGACTATCTACTGCAGTTACCCTTTCCTTGTTCTACCATGATATATATTGTTTACAGAGGCAAGGACCAGATAACTTATCTTTTTAGTTCAAAGGCATTTAGATCAAAGGGAGCTATACCTGTATCTATAGAGAGACCCTTGTGAATCGTTCTTAGCTCATGAGCTCTGTGCTAAAAATATTGATGAGATGGAACTTTGGGGTTGTTTTCCTTAAAAATGTGTGTTCTGCATATGGGAAAGGAAAGGAACTGACCCAAAGGGTAAACTATGATAGGCTGTATTACTATTCATGCTGTCATCTAATCCTCTCCCCTTGAGTGTGGCCTGGACCTGGTGACTTGCTTTCAACCAATAGTATATAGTGAAATTGATGGGATGTCCCTTCTGAGGTTAGGTTACAAAGAGACTGTGGCTTCCCTCTGGTGTGCCCTCTCTTGCTTTCTCATTTGCTCACTGCGATGGAAGCCTACTACCATGGGAGATGCCCTATGGAGAGAACCATGTAGCAAGGAAGGCAAGGGAGGCCTCCAGCCAACAGCTGGTGAGCACTGCAGTCTTCAGTCCAACAGAGCATGAGGAATGGAATCCTACCAACAACCACATGAATGAGCTGCAGGGCCTTCAGTGATACTGCAGTCCCTGTAAACACCTCGACTGTAGCCTTATAAGAGCCCTTGACACAGAGGTACTGGTTATGAACTGAAATGTATCCCCTTTCCCCACAAATTCATATGTTGAAGTCTTCACCCCGATTATTATTGTATTTGCAGATAGTGCCTATAAGGAATAAAGGTTAAACAAGGTCATGGGGCTTTAATCTGACAGGACTGATGTCCTTATAAGAAGAGACCAGGTGCAGCTCACATCTGTAATCCCAGTGTTTAGGGAAGCTGAGGTGGGAAGAACCCTTGAGCCCAAACGTTTAAAGTTACAGAAAGCTATGATTTTTATTTTTTATTTTTTATTTTTGAGATGGAGTCTCACTGTCACCCAGGGCTGGAGTGCAGTGGTGCGATCATGGCTCACAGCAACCGCTGTCTCCGGGTCCAAGTGATTCTCCTGCCTCAGCCTCCCAAGTAGCTGGGATTAGCTGGGATTACAGGTGTGTGCCACTATGCCTGGCTAATTTTTATATTTTTAGTGGAGACGGGGTTTCATCATGTTGGCCAGGCTGGTCTAAAACTCCTGGCCTCAAGTGATCCACCCACCTCAGCCTCCCAAAGAGCTGGGATTACAGGCGTGAACCACCGCGCCCAGCTCAGTGAGCTATGATTGCACCACTGCACTCCAGTCTGAGCAACAGAAGCAAGACACTGTCTCAAAAGAAGGAAAAGGAGAAGCAGAAAGGAGAAGCAGAAGAAGGAGGAAGCAGAAGAAGGAGGAAGGAGGAAGGAGGAGGAGGAGGAGGAAGAGGAGAAGGAGAAGGAAGGAGAAGGAGAAGGAGAAGAAAGAAGAAGAAGGAGAAGCAGCAGCAGCAGCAGCAGCAGCAGCAGCAGCAGCAGCAGCAGCAGCAGCAGCAGAGATCTCTGTTTCTGCATGTACATGGAAGAAAGGCCACGTGAGGACATGGTGAGAAGACAGCTGCCTACAAGCCAGGAAGAGAAGCCTCCTCAAACCAACTCTACTGGCATCTTAATCTTGGAATTATAGCCCCTAGAACTATGAGAAAATAAATTTCTGTTGTGCAAGTCACCCAGTCTATGGCAGGTTGTTGTGGGAACCCTGTTAGACTAAGACAGTACCCTCTAAACTGTGCCTGGATTCTTGAACCACAGAAGCTTTGAAATAAGTGTTTGTTGTTTTAAGCTGAAAATTTTGGGAGTAATTTGCTATGCAGCAATAAATAATACAATAGCCTATTTTGTTTTTCTTTATATTCTCTTTGACCTCTGTCCTGAAAAATGGGCAGGTGGAATATCATCTTCTAGTACTTCAAATTCTTACTTTTGGACAGATGCAGTGGCTCACGCCTGTAATCCCAGCACTTTGAGGGGCCGAGGCGGGCAGATCATTTGAGATCTGTGAGTTCGAGACCAGCCTGGCCAACATGGTGAAACCTTGTCTCTATTAAAAATACAAAAATTAGCCAGGCATGGTAGTGCGCACCTGTAATCCCAGCTACTCTGGAGGCTGAGCCAGGAGAATGGATTGAACCCGGGAGGCGGAGGTTGTAGTGAGCCAAGATCGCTCCACTGCACTCCAGCCTGGACAACAGAGCGAGAGTCTATCTAAAAAAAAAAAAAAAAATTAAACAAAATAACAATTCTTATTTTCCAGCCGCTAAAGAAAAAGTCAACCTCCTATGCGCTGATGGAATCATGGTCAGTTTCTTTTTTTTTTTCTTTTTTTTTTTTTTTTTTTTAATTGAGACGGAGTCTTGCTCTGTCGCCCAGGCTGGAATGCAGTGGCGCGATCTCGGCTCACTGCAAGCCCCGCCTCCCGGGTTTACGCCATTCTCCTGCCTCAGCCTCCCGAGTAGCTGGGACTACAGACGCCCGCCACATCGCCCGGCTAATTTTTTGTATATTTAGTAGAGACGGGGTTTCACCGTGTTGGCCAGGATGGTCTCGATCTCCTGACCTCGTGATCCACCCGTCTCGGCCTCCCAAAGTGCTGGGATTACAGGCTTGAGCCACCGCGCCCGGCCTAATCATGTCAGTTTCTAAGTATCATTTCCTGAAACCTTTCCAGTGCTTCCCATTTTCCCAGCTAAGTAAAAAACAACTTTTGTTTAAATTCAGATTTGGGTGAAAGTAGGTAAGAATAGAATAATTGCAATGATTTGAAGTTCATGGGATTTTTGTGTGTATTTGTATGGCTTATTGTATTCACAGATGAATTGTATATATACACATTTAAACACATGAATTGTTATAATTCTGTCTATATGTTATATGTGAATTTCTATAATTATATAATTCCTATAAGGACACTAACATATTGGATATTTCTAGGTGATCTTAATTGCACACCTATTGAAATAAACCTGTAGTTTCCAGAAGTGGAAGAAAATTTGCTGAGACGTCAGCTGGGGATTCTTCCTGAAGAACTCCAGAAATGGAGAGCTTCCACACAAGATTTAGTGCCTGGACACCTTTTAGCAATAAGTCATTAAATACACAGGTAAGTTACATACTTTAAAATAGAACAAGTTTAATTCATAGGGTTAATTTTACTGTGATACATTGGGTCTCATGTTGCCATATTTTAAAGAAAACTTTCTAAAGAATTTAGCTTTTGATTCAGTTTAAACAAAAATAAACTTAGCTTTGTTCCAAAGACAGTCTCTTCTCACACCAGTCCCCATCTCCTACCTTAAGGGAGGCTCCAGATGGCCTCCCTTTCCACTCAGTACCTCCAGGGACAAAATAGAGACCTCCAGGACATACAGTTGCTGGAGACAGGGGAGGCATATGAGAAGGTGCTTTTGGTGGTGGAGGCTGGGAGTGTTCATGCATGTGTTCCTGTGTATTTCTGTAATCCTCTCTCCCCTCCTGTGCCAATTGGATGGTTCCATGTGGCCTGGGGATGCCTCTCCTATTTTAAGGTAATTCAGGAAGTCGTGATTTAATGGCTTATGGTGGCTCTGGCAATAGAGAAGGCGAACTGAGTGCTCAGAGCTCTCATGGGTGCTCTTGTGAGTTCAGCCTCATTCACCGGGAAAGGAGACTAGACCAGGCTGGGGCTAAAGCCTAACCTATGATAAGAACAGTGAGTTTGTTATCTCTATCTGAGCAAAGCTGGACCGAAACCCAGGTTTGGGGGATTCTGGTCCTTAATGTATATCTTCCCTAGAGACATGTCTCTGTTGGCTATTAAGTGATACTTACTTTCATCTTGGTGGGTGCTATGAAGATCCACAGTTGTGAGTTAGTGAAGTTATACCTACCTCAAATGGTCCTGTTCTCACAATTAAATGAGTGTAGCCCGTATATGTTTTCAAGATGAAATGTATGGACTCTGTTTCCCTAGGCCACATTAGCCTAGGTAGAAACAAGATCCAGGAATCATTACCTCTTTGTTTTCCAGAGGCCCTTCTTGGGCCCCTCTATAATTACATCCTTGCCAGTCTTTCCCATCAGCCCACCCAACAGGTCTGGGCCTGTCAGTATCCCTGGGTAAAAAGTTTAACCTGAAAGGAGAGACCTTTCTCTCTATATGTGAAAGCGCTGTGTGAACTGTAATGCACTCTGCAAATATTAGCAGTGAGGTTGCTGGTAGATTGTCTAAAGATTGCTTAGCAATTAAAAACATTGAACTGTAGAGCAAAATGTCACTTCCTCCCCTCCCCCTTATAGCTCTTTCAGGAAAGAGTGGCTCTTATAAGTCATTGGTTTGACCTCTGGACTAACAAGCAACGTCAAGAATTCTTACTCACGATTTTTTTAAGATGCACTAAATCACAGTTAAGGTAAGTGTAGCCTAATGATGTAATTAACATTGATTCTTAAAGAAAACCATACATAAATGTTTATATAACCTTTAAGAGATGTTTTGTTCCTAGGGGAAAAAAAACCAGGCAATTGATATTTTAAGGTTTATAAACAGACTCTTCCAGTGCCTGCTTTCTCCTTTTCTCCTTGAGGCTAAAGTGGAGCTGTGGGGGGATTTAACGCTTTCATACTACGGTGGGACTGTTTCATGTTGGCAAAAACACAATGGCTTCAGTCAGTGAATTTTTAACATTCTCTTAGCATATTAAATTTTCCTTGGAACCATCAGACAGACAATATATTGCAAATGGATATCTGGGACATAGGTAGGCAAAATCATTAAATAAATGGATGGATCTAAAAAATATATGACAAGTGACAGTGGTTGAAACATTTAGGAATATGAGCAAGACTTATACAGCCCTAGTCAAGGATTGCCAAGAGGGTTCTCTTTCTTTTTCTTCCCCTTCCCTCATGTTATATCTGTAATTTACTTTAAAACACTCAGCACAGACAGTGTGACATCTGTGAGTTGAAGTTATGCCCAGGGTCAGCTCATGTTCTGGTCAGGAATGAATACCCTAGGAGTCATTAGCCAGCTCTAGTTTGGAAGGTCAAAATACCTGAGTTATCAGATACTTTACTAATTAGCATAGCAAATATCAGGCATTTTTCTCAAAACAACCTGTGGCTTGTTAACTAGCCAGACGAATGTTAGAAACGGATTCTCTTTTGTGAAGTTAAAGGTATTCAAGATATGTGTGGACTGACCGAAATATTCTAGAGAGCCCTCCAGCTTGCCTGGGTGTGGCTGAAGAATCCAGCCTGGCTGGTAGCGGGTATGTGGCAGGATGGTTTTCCAGCCTTCAATGCCAAATAAATGGCCTTATGTTAGTCTGGAGGATTTCTGGTAGCCCACGGCCAACAATGAGGGTACAAATAATAGAATACTGTTTCTGAAACATTGTTCTTTCGAATGAACCTTTTACCCAGAGGAGAGAGAGCTGGGACTTCATCAGGCCTACAGAGGAGACTGTGTGAAGTTGTTTGGGCTTATTTACTAATGTTTGTTTAGAAAAACTCTAAGTATGGCATCATTTGATGTTAGGTACTTTCACTAGAACTTGGTGGTGAGGTTGCAGGAGAGGGTAACCTTCGGATGTCTTAGATAGCCCGCAAAAGTGTCTGGGAGTTGTGCATGATCAATTGGCATATTTTAGGTGGAGCACTTGCTTCTTGTTCTTTCTTACGTATTTTCCTGCCAGTCTCTTTTGATCAGTCATTTTTTCTCTCCTCCTCATGTGTCGGCTACTCCTGCATCTGTGGGTACAAAGCAGATTGTTAATGGACTCTCCCAGTGGAGTCACTGGAAGGAGACAGGCATCTTCCTGGCTCTGTTGAAAGAGGCTGCAAAGACAGGGCACGGATAAATAGGCCCTTCAGTCAATGTTGAAATATCAGGGGGAAGAGACATTTTATGATAGTCATTGGCTGTGTTTCCTTTTACTCCAACTTTGCAGTTTTCAAGATAAGAAAATAACAGATCAGACGTCACATTTATAACCACTTTGTGTGTCGTGTTCTAGGCTCAGGTATCATAAACCAGGCAATTTTAGTCATGACCACTGGAGGTCATTAGAGATCTTGTGGTATATTTTGAAGCAGCTTAATTTAGGCCTGGCATTTTGTCACTGGAAATTGCATCCTTTGTCTGGTAACTGAATTTTTTTTTCTGAGACAAAAATATAAAACTAACCTGTTCAGTGAAAGCATTTTTTTTTTTTTTGGATAGCAGTAGCATTTCTTCAGAGAGCAGACTGTATTTCACAGTTCCATGAAATTCCATGATCATAACCACATGTTTAGACCATTTCATCAGCCCATAAAGAACCCCCCGACCCATTAACAGTAACTTCTCATCTCCATCCCTCTAGATCTGGGCAAACAAGAATTTACTTTCTGTCTCTATAAATTTGCCTATTCTGGACTTTTCGTGTAAATGGAATTAGACAGTATTGTGGTCTTTTGTGACTGGCTTCTTTCACATATTATAGTGTTCTCAAGGTTCATCCATTTTGTAGCACGTATCAGTACTTCTTTCCTTTTTGTTGCCAAATATTATCCCATTGTATGGATATGCTATATTTTATTTATCCACTCATCAGATGATGGACGTATGGACTGTTTCCCATCTTTATTTATAATAATTATTATAAATAATGCTGCTATGAACATCTGTGTCCAAGTTTTGCATAGGGATATTTTATTTCTCTTAGCTATACATATAAGAATGGAATTGCTAGGTCCCATGGTAGTACAATCATTTTTAATTATTAAGCATTTCTTTTGAATCATTTATTCCTGTAGTCTTGCCTACCCAATAACTGTAAATAAGCTTGTTAATAAATGAAATAAATTAGCATTATTTGAATGCTTGAAATCTTTATAAGTAAGCTAGGCTATATTTGTGCAATACCTTTCTTTCAAGGTAGAGAGACCATTGTTTTAGATGTTTTGTTTTATAATTTCCAAATAATTTTTGTTTTAATTCAGTTATAAACAGGGTATTGCAATATTGGTGGGAACTGTTATCACAACTGTCTTAAAAAAAATTCTTAATCTCTATGAGATATATTCAAATATCTTAGAGTTTTCTTTCCTGTCCTAATAAATATTCCCTATTGTTAAGTTTTAAGATGATTTCCTAAGTGGAATTTTATGATATTTAAGACATTTTTTTAAAGGTTCAGCTTCTTAAACCATCCTTCTGGCAAATTCTCCTTCTCACCACAACTAAAATGTCCCTTCTCCTGGGAAGCCTTCTCTGCTTGTCTTTCATGCCCAGCAACTTTATATCTCAATTGTGGCTTTTCCTCAGTATGTTATGGCCCCGTGTCATCCACATGACTAATGGTTTCCAGTGATGTCTTTCCCCTACCACTTGACTAGGTTGACCTTTCCTGTGACTCCTTAAAGGAAACTGGGTTGCTTGTGTCTGTTATGCTTGGAGACACCTATGAGGAGTCTGAATCAGTCTCCTTGCCACACTAGTTTAACCGGTTTTGAATTGCCTCTGCTTAGTGCCTAGTAATTCCTTAAACAAAAGCCTTTGGTTTCAGAGCCGGAGCTGCTCAAACTTGCAGCTTTCCTCGGTGGGTGGGGCAGCATCCATGCAACTGCATTCCCTAGAGGGGGAATACATTGATCCAGGTGTGTATGTGCGTGTTTGTGTGTGTGTGTGTGAGATAACAAACAGCCCATGAAGGATTCGCTCTCGTCACTTTTCTCCATCAGAGCAGACTCGAAATGGGGTTGGAGGGCAGAAAAATGTATCTACCAAGGTGTATTAAGAGAGAACAGCCCCGACTCCCACTTCCATTCTTCCTATGCAGCCTGCAAGGGCTCACTTGAGGACGTCTGTCTCAGCTGTGATCTGTGAGGCAATCTGGTGCGCAGTTTTTCAGAGACAACATACTCCTAGGTTAATTTTAAATATAGAACAGCCACATCACTCTCAGTTACTGAATGTCCATTCAAAAGGAGAATATTTCTGTGTGGAGATGGTGAAGATGTTAAAGAAAAAAAACATGGAATGAAACTTGATGAAGACAGTAAAGCAGACGTTATTGAGAACCATGGAGATAGCAGATAGCTATAGGGACTGCTGCATGGGGTCAGGGGAGAGAGATTGGGCTCAACTTCAGATGCAGCATGGACAAGTGGGAACGGATAGCCAAGGAGCAGGCTGGGGCTCAGTGGATGGAAAATTACTCAAGGAAACATCAGGGGTAAGCGGGGATCTGAATACACTGACCCAACAGGACTCTTGCTGAAGACAGGCCAGGGTGCTCAGACAACACCTGGGGGAGGGTGGAGGATGAGGAACCTGATAAGATATCCAGGGTGGGGGTTCTTCCTAAACTGACTTAACAGGGCTCTTTACTAAAACAGAATTTTATAAGGAAGTGCACAGGTGGGTCAAAGGGAAGTTTCAGAAGCTTGACTGAAGTTTGGTCAAGCAGAGAATCTTTGTCAGAGAGGAGAGGGGAGTACTCAAAGTGAAAGTGTACACTTGTATCTGAAACGACTGTTTTCTAAATATCCAAGGCAAGTCTGGAAATTCAAGTCATCTTGACTTCCTTCTCCTCCGCCCAGTATTCTGCATATGTTCCTGCCCTTCTACACACGTGGGCTGGTTAAGGACAACCACATGAAATATTAGCATTTGCAATTGGGATGGTTTTTAGAGGTGAATGATGCTTAAAAAAAAAAAAAGAAACGAAAAGAAAATCATTGAGTTTTAAAAGGAAAAGCAAAAGCAAAGCTCTTCGATTGGATGGATGGAGGGTAGGTTATTGGCCTGTATTAGGCAACATCCACTGGCTTGAAGTTCTCACTCCCATTTTGTGAGTGTGTGGAGCTGCTCTCTCTCCCTTTCTCATGTTGAGCTTCTCTGTCTACCGCTTGACACCACCTGACACTATGTGACATGCAGGACTTGTTTATTTGCTGTCTGCCTACCCCACTAGAATAAGGGCTCCATGACAGCAAAGACTTTGGTGACTCTTTTCATCTCTAGCACTTAGAGCCATACCAGGCACATAGCAGCCACTCAATAAATGCTTGTTGAATGAATTCAGATATCTAAAGCACTCCTAATTCCAAAATGACAAAAGATAATCAGAAAAAAATTTTCATTTGGTAGCTCTCTAGGAGGAAGGAGTTTTTCAAAATCTTCCAAGTTTTAATTTCAAAAAAATTAGCTGGGCATGGTGGAGGGCACCTCTAATCCCAGCTACTCGGGAGGCTGAGGCAGGAGAATCACTTGAATGTGGGAGGTGGAGGTTGCAGTGAACTGAGATCGCACCATTGCACTCCAGCCTGGGCTACAGAGCAAAACTTCATGAAAAAAAAAATTCCAAGCATTAGAATATAGGACATTACTAATACTTAGCATTATTCAAGTTTTCATTATTTAATTCAAGGTGGCTGGAGAAATCTTTCCCCTTGTCTTTCTTCAATTCCTGCTTACAGGGTTAGACACTGTTGATTACTGGCCCAGCCAAGTCATTCCACATTCCTCTCCTTCTTCCTGACAGAAACTCTGATTTTCCCCCCCGGGCATTCTATGCTTCAGGGGTGGCTGGTAAGTAACCCCACCCTACCAAGGGTGGGTCAGGGTTGGACTAAATTCATCACAATCACTGCCTCCCCTGGTTGGTGTCTGCTATAGGAAAGGGCGTGTAGATATTAATTCTGCCCAAGGAGACGTAAGGGTGGACAGTCTTCTTGCTGAAAGAAACTTAAATAAGATTTGAGGATGAACATCTTCTCTTCCGTCCTGCTAGCTGTGGTCACTGTTGTGTGAAAACCAATGCTCACCGCAGTTAGTTATTTGAGAACTATTTTTGGGACAAGCCTGAGGACCAAAGAAAACGGTTGAGGATGGCAAAGTGAAAATATAAGAAATCCTTGATGACATCATTGATTCCTTGAATTTGCTAAATCTGAAGCTGCATTGTTTACAGTGAAAGGAAGAAAAATAGGTTGAGAATGGTCCATAACAGTCCATTTATCTAGTAGTCACTTCTCTGGTCATCTCAACTCTAAATTTTATCTGAGAACCATGAAGGAAAAAACAAAAACCTTTTAGCAGTGAAATAGATTCCTTTTACACACAGGAGAAAGGCCTTCAGACTCTCATGCATAGTCTAAGTATTTAATTAATTTGGGACTTCAATAAAGTGATTCAGAAATGAGTTATACATACTTCTAAGACCACGATACATATGTTCAGTGCTTTGAATTTAATGTCGACATTAGCATTAGGATCTGCTATGATACTTCCTTCTACCAATGGGAAGTTCACAGCTGTTGAGAAGGGATGGTCCCTCAGAATCACTTGGAGTTTGTAAAACAGATAATGAACCTCACCCCTAGACATTCTGGCTCAACACAATGGAATGGGGTGGAGGAAGCTGTTTTTACAAAGTTCCTCAGGTGATCTGGTGTACAGCCAAGGGTCAGACACAGGGGTGGGTGACCTGAAAGCCCCAAGGCTTTTTCCATCTCTTGATTCTACTCCTCCTTGGAGTCAGGAACACAGATCACATGAACTGTCTCGACCCTTCTAGTCTCAGTGCAATGAAACAAAATGATTTGTTCCAGTTCTGTGGGTGCCTTTTTCATTTTGCACTTGTGATGCTACTTACTGGCTTTAGAATGTGTTTCACTGTAGGCAGCCCAAAACTTGACGTGAATAATGAAGGACATATTTTATTCTCACATCATTGAAAACTCCAGATATGGGTCTTCCTGCAGCGGAAGCTTCTTGCAGTGCTTCCGTAGTGAAACCAATGGCTTGTTTCTTCCTGTGCCTGTTCTGCCTCTGTAGCCATGGCTTTCTCCTTCCATTCCCTCAGATGTGTCCCTCAGATGTGTCCAGAAGAAAAAAACATTTGTTTGGGCTTTACTCTGATCGTTCAGACTCGTTTAGGCCCATGCCCATTTCTGGCCACTTGCTGTGCCCAGGGGATTGGCCTATACCTTGATCATATGCTTTTCAGAGCTGTGGTGTCAGCTTCTTTAGAATTATGTACACTGCCAAATAGAAAATGGGGTTATTTCACCAACAGAAGGGTAAGTAAATGATGGATGACAAAAGCTAGTTTCTTCATTTAGCATTGAACAAATATTGACTGAGGACCTACCATGGACCAAGCATTGTTCTGAGTGCATGGGACTCAACAGTGAGCAGAGTGGAAAAGGGCCTGCCCACTACAGTTTATATTCTAGTAGAATAAAACTAAGATAGAAAAAGGGTGAACCCTGGAAGCAGCCAGACATCAAAGCTTCTAGCCCTTTGATGGGGAGGCCGAAAAGGCTCCACTGCTGGTTTTGAAGATGGAGGAAAAGGCCATGAGACAAGGAAGGCAGGCAGCTGCCAGGAGCAGGAAAAGGCACTGGGACTGACTGCAGCCCAGAGAAAGTGACTTGAGACGTCTGACCTCCAGAACCATAAGATCAGTCTGTTGCTTTAAGCCACTACGTTTGTGGTAGCTTTGTTTACAAATTTGTTAGAGTAGCAACAGGAAACTATTATAAGCAGTGATTTTCTTTTTCTATTTTTCAACGTTTATTCTTTTTTCAATTCTTATTTTAATTTATACACATTTATTTAGCCCCAGCCATGCTGCAAGCACTCTGCCAGTTGCCAGGGACAGAGCAGTGAACAAGACAGTAGTGGAGACAGACATTATATGGTGAAGGAGGCCGGGTGCAATGGCTCACACCTGTTATCTTAGCACTTAGGGACAGAGGCCAGTGGATCACTTGAGCTTAGGAGTTCGAGACCAGCCTGGGCAACATGGTGAAAACCTGTCTCTACTAAAAAATACAAAAATTAGCTGGGTGCTGTGGTGTGTGCCTGTAGTCCCAGCTACTTAGAAGGCTGATGCAGGGGAATTGCTTGAGCCTGGGAGGTAGAGGTTGCAGTGAACTGAGATTATACCATTATACTCCAGCCTGGGCAACAGAGTCAGAGACCCTGTCTTAAAAATAAATAAATAAATAAATAAATAAATAAATAAATGGTGGAGTCTGAAAAAGGACTGGGTCAGCAAGAATAAAAACATAAAACAGCGCTTAGATCACACGATAATGCACATCAAGTGTAAAGGACACAGGTTTCAGCAAAGGTTGTGAGATGGCATTAAGCAGGAGTGCTCAATGAGTGTCAGTCAGCCTCCTAAAGGGACGTGTTTGGGCAGCAGGAATGGTTGTTGAGGAGATGGAGAGATCCTGGCTGTACCCCAGACATGTCACTCTAAAACTCCACTATCATCACTTGATCTGGTTGCCTGCGTTGTTGCCAAAACAGTTTTCACCAGCCACGGGACTCTAACCCACTCTACTGGTTTCAGCTATTTCTGGCTCCACCCCCCAGAACCACATCACCTCATTGGCCCTAAATTATTATGAACACATAGGAAGTCAAACTGCAATTACGTAACAACAATACGTCTGTGTGCATGCATTATGCGTCATTTCCCATGATCCAAGACCAGCGTGGCCAGCCTGACATAACAAAGAAGTAGCTGTGACTGTGAGAAGTGACAAAAGTAATGGGACTTTACCTAGGCCAGAGGGTCAGGGAAAGCTGCTCTGAGGATGGGATATTTACACTGGAGTCTGAAGGACAAGTAGGAGTCAGACAAGCAAAGACTTAGAGAGTGACTGTTCTATCTGTAGGGGACAGGATGTGTGAGAGCCTTGGTTCTTCTTTGCCTGCTCAACACCAATACCAGGCTTTTGTAGAAGCATTAGAAAATACAGATAGTGCCGGGCACAGTGGCTCACGCCTGTAACCCCAACACTTTGGGAGGCTGAGGCGGGTGGATCACTTGAGGTCAGGAGTTCGAGACTAGCCTGGCCAACATGGTGAAACCCCGTTTCTACTAAAAATACAAAAATATTAGCCAGGTGTGGTGGGGGACACTTGTCATCCCAGCTGCTAGGGAGGCTGAGGCAGGAGAATCGCTTGAACCCATAAGGCAGAAGTCACAGTGAGCTGAGATCATGCCACTGCACTCCAGCCTGGGCGACAGAGCAGGACTCCATCTAAACAAAAAAAAAAAAAAAAAAAAAAAAAAAAAAAAAAAAAAAAAAAAAAAGAAAAAAAGAAAAGAAAAGAAAATATAGATAAGTAAAAAGAGGGAAATAGCAATCACCAATAATCCAATGATCCACCACCATATACAGCCTTCTTTTTACACTCCTGTGCATTCGTATGACTATATATGGATCCGATTAGACCAATTATCCAGAATTTTTTTTTCAAAGAAACTTCAATCACTCTCCTTATTGCTTTAGCCATATCCAGTTTTGCTCTCTCGTCCTCTGAAGACAACAGCACATGGTTCTTCATTTCGTTTATATCCCAAACCCGGTCATTAGTCTGTGTGACACTGGCATTCACGAGGAAAACCCACTTCACACTCTGGACACCCAGTTGGTCTTATCACCCAAAATGAATTTTTCTCCCCCTGCCTTAATCAACGACTCCCACAATAAATGCATTACAGTTAATCCAAAGTCACTGATGGAAGCATTCCCTCTTCTCCCAGTTTGCCTGTTCAGCTATCCCCATCTTGATCGCTGTTCTACTCACTGACCTTGCAGTCCACGGGCTCCTCTGCTCTCTGTCAATCAGCCCTTTCCTTGGTATTTAACTTGCCTGATCACCCCATTTAAGGGCCATGGCCTGCCATGTTAGTAATTCACACTCCAATTCTCTCAGCTCTCTTGTTCAAGATTTTTATCACATTCATCTTCCAAAATCCTAGTCTGAATACCTGAACTTTTAAATTTCTCCCCTACATACATACCAGCCACTAAGAATTACTAGAAAAAACCAACAGCAAGGTAGATTGTTTGCTAGAAATTATTTTTTCTTTATTTTGGGAAAATTCAAGTTTAATTAAAACTATAATGATATAGGCCAGGCACGATGGCTCATACCTGAAATCCCAGCACTTTGGGAGGCCAAGGCAGGAGGATCACTTGAGGTCAAGAGTTTAAGACCAGCCTGGCCAACATGGTGAAACCCTGACTCTACTAAAAATACAAAACACAGCTGGATGTGGTGGCAGTTGTCTGTAATTTGGGAGGCTGAGGCAGGAGAACCTCTTGAACCTGGGAGGCAGAGGTTGCAGTGAGCTGAGATCACATCATTGCATTCCAGCTCAGGCAACAGACACTCCATCTCAAGAAAAAGAAAACCAAACTGGCCGGGCGCGGTGGCTCAAGCCTGTAATCCCAGCACTTTGGGAGGCCGAGACGGGTGGATCACGAGGTCAGGAGATCGAGACTATCCTGGCTAACATGGTGAAACCCCGTCTCTACTAAAAAATACAAAAAACTAGCCGGGCGAGGTGGCGGGCGCCTGTAGTCCCAGCTACTCAGGAGGCTGAGGCAGGAGAATGGCGTGAACCCGGGAGGCGGAGCTTGCAGTGAGCTGAGATCCGGCCACTGCACACTCCAGCCTGGGCGACAGAGCGAGACTCCGTCTCAAAAAAAAAAAAAAAAAAAAAAAAAGAAAACCAAACTATACTGATCGAGTTTGGGTATTAGTTCCCACCCAAATCTCATAATGAATTGTAATCCCCAATACTGAAGGGAGATCTGGAGGGAGGTATCTGGGTCATGGGGGCAGATCCCTCATGGTTTGGTGCTGTCTTCATGATAGTGAGCGTCTAAGAGATCTGGTCATTTAAAAGTGTATGGCACCCTCCCCCAACTCCCCCACTGTCTCACTCTCGTGCTCCTGCTTTCTTCATGTGACGTGCCTGCTTTCCCTTCACCTTCCACCATGATTGGAAGCTTCTTGAGGCCTCCTAAGAAACCAAGCAGATGCCAGCACCATGCTTCCTGTAAAGCCTGCAGAACCATGAGCCAATTAAAGCTCTCCTCTTTATAAACTACCCAGTCCCAGCCAGGTGCGGTGGCTCACACCTGTAATCCCAGCACTTTGGAAGGCCTAGATGGGCAGATCACGAGATCAGGAGTTCAAGACCAGCCTGGCCACCATGGTTAAACCCCGTCTCTACTAAAGAAACAAAAAATCAGCCAGATGTGGTGACACATGCCTGAAATCCCAGCTACTCTGGAGGCTGAGGCAGGAGAATCCTTGAATCTGGGAGGCGGAGGTTGTAGTGAGCTGAGATCACACCATTGCACTCCAGCCTGGGCAACAGGGTGAGACTCTGTCTCAAACAAAACAGGAAAAAAAAAATATCCAGTCTGGGATATTTCTTTATAGCAACACAAGAAGGGCCTAACACATATACAAAAATATAAGGGACCTCGGCATATTCAGCACCCATTTTTAATAATTATCAGCTCATGGTTCATATTATTTCATCTATTTCCCTGAAGTTGTAACCACCCTATATACCCTGGGTTATTATTATTTGTTTTGTTGTTTTTTAGATGGAGTCTCGCTCTGTCCCCCAGGCTGAGGTGCAGCAGCACAATCTCAGCTCACTGCAACCTCCGCCTCCCAGGTTCAAGAGGTCCTCCTGCCTCTGAGCCTCCCAAGTAGTTGGGATTACAGGTGCGTGCCATCACACCCAGCTAATTTTTATATTTTTAGTAGAGACGGGGTTTCACCATGTTGGCCAGACTGGTTTCAAACTCCTGACTTCAGTGATCCACCCTCATCGGCCTCCCAAAGTGCTAGGATTACAGGCATAAACCACCACGCCCAGCCCCCGCCCCCGGTTTATTTGAAAGCAAACTGTAGGCATGATGTCATTTCATACTTTAATATTCCAGTACATAACTTTTTCATAAAGGACTATTTTTTAAAATCTAATCACAATTGCATTATCGGCCTGAAAAAATAATTTCTTAGTATAATCAAATGTCTAGTCAGTAATCAATTTTCCTCAATGATCTCATAACTTACTTTAAAAATAATTGCTTTAACTCAGGACCCAGTAAGGTTCACAAATTGCAACTGATTAATATGACTTCTAGGTTTCTTTTAATGTATAGGTTTTCTCTCCTCACTCTTTTTCTTTTCTTCCTTGTCCTGTAGAGTTTCCCACAGTCTATATTTTGCTGATTGTAACTTTCTGCCTCCCCTTTTCCTGAAAACTGGTAGTTTCAGGCCTGATGAAAGTCACATTTGATTTTTTGATAAGAATACTTTAAAGGTGGTGTTTTGTTCTTCCTTCAGAAGCTGGCGAGTTCCAGTGGTTTTTCTGTGTGCTGTTAGATGCCATTGACAATCTTGGCATGGGTCCACTGTTTCATTAGGGGTTGCAAAATGTCGATATACTACCTCGTCATTCCTTTTCTGTTTACTAGTTAGCATACTTCTATAAAGAGAAACTTTCCCTCTTTAATGAGGTGTTTTCCCCTGAGGTAGAGTTCATACAGGAAAGACACATGTTGATTTTATTTACCAATTTTCTAACCAATAGCTTGGTTTTATGCCATCCTCCAAAATTGATCACTGAGTTCTTCATAGTACTATAAACTCATGAACTGAAGTATCTTATGTTTTAATCCATTTCAGTTATTTTCTTATTGGTATTGAAATTGTGTTGTTCCTGGCCAGGGGAGCCTCCTCAAGATAACTCTCGAGTTCTTTTGACATGTTAATTTCTCTTCTTCTTATTTTGAGACAGGGTCTCACTCTGTCACTCAGGCTAGGGTGCTGGCTAAGTTTTTTTTTTTTTTTTTTTTTTTTTTTTTTTTT
>NW_016813861.1:1551453-1560057 GCF_001698545.2 Rhinopithecus bieti | reverse complement strand
TATTCTCTTTTTTTGTTGTGTCTCTGCCAGGCTTTGGTATCAGGATGATGTTGGCCTCATAAAATGAGTTAGGGAGGATTCCCTCTTTTTCTATTGATTGGAATAGTTTCAGAAGGAATGGTACCAGGGTGCTGGCTAAGTTTTAAAAAAATTTTTTTTATAGAGATGGGAGTCTCACTATGTTGCCCAGGCTGGTCTTGAACTCCTGCCCTCAAATTATCCTCCCACCTTGGCCTACCAAAGTGCTAGGATTACAGGGCGTGAGCCACCACACCTGTTTGTTTCTAATAGTTTCTTTTCTTTCTGGTGTGATAAAATCTTCTGGGCTCGTCTTGTCCTTTTTCTGCCTCAGGCTTGGGATCACCATTTCTCCAAGGAGCCCTGTTTCCTTTGGGTGGGGTGTAATATTTGGTATTAGGTATTGCCCTAATAGGGCACTCTTATAAGTATCTCATAAGGTTGTTCAAGTTTCTAGGAATTTTTAGTACACAGAACTAGAAAATAACTTTTAAAAAAAGTTACAATGCATCAAGAGTTCAGATCCATATTCTCAATTCAAATTCAAGTCAACAGGATTTGTATTGAACCTTTCTGTATTGCATCCATATCTCCTTTCTTTCACACAAGAAATCTTGGTTCCCAATGACATTAACGTAATAACTCATTTTCTTTGTTCCATAATACATGCACAACATTCCCAAAACAACAAAACCATCACTACCACTCCCTATGTCATTGCTGAAATCAGTTAAAAATAATTTTTGCAGTTCTTATTGTCCTTAAGGTATGCCACATTTAGGGACATGGAGTCAAATTTCTCTGTTTTAAAATGGAATAATCCCAATCTGTATGGTTATTCAACTAACTCAATACACAATTAGGTTGGTTTCATTTTGCTTTTGAGTTTTAGGGATTGCTTTTATCAAATCCAATTTTGTTTGATAATTTAATATTAAAAGACATGTGGTTACAGAAGTCGCATCTAGAAAACAAGGTATATTCAGAAAAATCTAGCTTCTACCACTGTGTTGTTCTGTGCTGTGTTCCTTCCTTCCAAATCTCTCTATGACAGGGGTGGACAAGCTTTTTCTAAAGGGCCAGATCGCAACAATCTTAGGCCTCGTGGGCCCTGTGATCCCTGCTCCAACTACTTAGCTTTACCGATGCAGTACAAAGGCCACCATAGGCAGTATGTAAGTAAATGGGTATGGTTGTGTTCCAGTAACATTTTGCAAAAAGGGATGTCAAAAACAAATGGATACAGTCCACGGGCCATACACCTGCTCTAGAGTCATCTGCAGGGACCATGCCCAGATCCCCAGTTTCAACTCACTACTCACCCCATCCTAAACTGGTTTCTGCCCTTTTAAGTCCATATGGCTGAATCCAGAGGACTCTTGGATATTTTTCAGTTATCTTGCTTGTCCTCTCTGCAGTTGTCAGTACGATCAAGTACTTACTCCTCGGAATGACAATCTTCCTGTGGATGCCATGACAGAAGATTCACCTGGCTTCCTCCTACCTCTCGGTCCTGTCCTTTCCATGTTGTTTAATGACAAATCCTCTATGTGTCGTTAAATGCGGGCATTCCTCCAGCCTGTGGGAACTCTGCTTCTCTTTTTACTCTGTGCTGTCTGTGTAGAGCACTTAATCCATACCCAGGCTTTTATTTAATATTTCTGTAACAGTCATCAGGCAATTTTTATCTTTGGCCCAGACATTGCCTTTGAGTTCCTAATTATATATCCAACGGCTTACTTGATATTTAATTTTGAATGTCTTGAAAACACCCCAAAACAACATGTCCAAGTGTGTACAATCGTCATAGGCAAAATGTGACTATATTTTCTGTTTTAATAATGGTACCACCAGCCATCCAGTTCTAAAAGTTAGAAACCCAAGAGTCATCTAATCATCACTTACCAATTTACCCACAATATCTCTCATGTGTTCAATTTTCTACATCTCTATCAATACCACCTTAGGCCAACCCACCATTATATCTGGCCTGGGCTATGGCTATGGCCGTGGCCTTCTAATTGGTCTCCCCGTCATTCTGGACTCTCCCACCCCTCCCTGTGCAGTCAGTGTTGGCTTCTCAAATGGCACTGAGACCATGTCATCATGCCCCTGTTTAACAGTTTTAGTTTAAAAAATTGTAAACTTTAACATGGCATCTAAGGCCCTGCAGGGATATGGCTCTGACCACCCCTTCAGCTTCCCCTCTTCCCTCTTCCTCCATAGTTCTTGGTGCTTCAGCCCAACTCACCTTCTTCCAGCTCTTCAGGTATGCCATGCTGTCTTTGCCCTTGACATTGCCCTCTAGCAAGGAGGCTCTTCTACCTCCACTGCCCTTTTCTCCAAGTTGCCTTTAACCCACTTAGCTCCTGCAGGGAAGCCTTTCCACACATGTACTTTTTCTTCAGAAGATTAACTACAGTTATAATTTCACCATATTAGATTTTTTAAAAAATTGGTACTGTCTTCCTAACCATACTGTAGGCTCCATAAAGGCAGAAATTGTGTCGTTTTTTGTTTGTTTGTTTTTTCTCTCATTAAAACCCCAGAATATAAGAAGGGATTCAAAATAATGTTGATTTAATAAGCGAATCAGTGAACTGTACAACCACAGTAAACATGCACATACCAATTTAATGAAACAATTTTAGTTCATGTATTCCTTTGAGAACAGGTATTCAAACTGCACCCAAAAATTATAAATCTTCCCCCCAGAAAAGACACATAGGTGCATAGATACAAAATTTGCCAGACATTTCAGAAACTTTGTATGCTGCATGAAACTCTCATATGGATAATAGTGCATGAAACTAAGTGAAATGTCTTCAATTTTTTTTATCATTTTTAATGACTTTATAGTATTCAATGGTCCAGATTTTGCTTAAGATTCTCTAGTTTTCCCTCCTTTGGTTTCAAGTTTATTATCCAACTTATTCAGTTTTCTCTTAATTTCAAAAACTATGTATTTTTTACTTCAAATGTCTGTTGTTTCTTTTCCAAATGAACATTTCAAACATTCACTCCTACTATTACCTTGACTTCTCTTTGAATATTTTCAGCATGTTTATGTTAAAATCTCTTGGATTATTTCATTACCTTTAGTTCTTGAGGTGACAGATCCCTTGTTTGTTTCATTTGCAGGCCTTTCCTCATGGTGTTTTAGTCTGAGGTTATTTTCCATGGAGAGGATAACTGCCCTGGGTTGTGGAGGCACATGGGGTGGTTCACATGTGTATCTTCGTCTCTGGGAACCCCTTGGGTTTCTTATTTTCTCACCAGCATTTATGTTTCTATTGTGGCTCAAGGTCTCTAATGTGCCAGGAGATTTAATATGGACTTAAGCCCATGCAAGGTACAGGCCTGTTCTGATTTCCCCCAGGTCTCCCTTTCCTTTAGCAGCCCAGGAGACAGTGTGCTTCCTTGCTTCTTCCCTGCAAGGTCTGGACTCCTGTTAGTAGGAAAGCCTAGCACTACTCATCAAGACTGGGCCCAATTCTTCTGTGAATTTCTCAATTTCAGCTCCCACTTGGTGTCCTTGTGTTTTTTTTTTTTTTTTTAATTTTATAACGTGCTGATTTCTTTTTTCATTACTTTTCCATTTGAAGAGATTATGCTTTATAATCCCAGCGCTTTTAGCTGTTTGAAATTAGTTCATAGTATATTAGTCCATTTCACACTGCTATAAAGAACTGCCTGAGACTGGGTAATTTATAAAGATAAAAGAATTAATTGGCTCAGAGTTCTGCATGGGTGGGGAGGCCTCAGGAAACTTACAATCATGGTGGAAGGGGAAGCAGGCACATCTTACGTGGTGGCAGGTGACAGACAGAGACAGAGACAGAGAGAGAGAGAGAGAGAGAGGAGGAGGAACTGTCAAACACCAGTAAAACATTGGATCTCATGAGAACTCACTATGACAAGAACAGCATGGGGGAAACTACCTCCATGATCTACTCACCCACCACCAGGTCCCTCTCTTGACATATGGGGATTATGGGGATTAAAATTTGAGATGAGATTTGAGTGGGGGCATAAAGCCAAAGCATATCACATAGATTCTTCTTTCAGCTCAGTCTACTGATTTCTAGGAAGATTAGATTTTATAGATATGCCATAACTTATCTCAGACATTTAGCTTGTTTTCCCCAGCTTTTGCTACTATAAACAACACTTAGAGGAACATCCTTTAGCTAAATCCTTAGACATATCTTTAATCACTGTTTTAGGAACAACCCCTAGAAGATGAATTGCTGGATCCAAAAGCACATTTGTATGGCCGTTGGTATTTGTCACTTGTCAACTTGTCTTCCTTTTCATGCAACTCAGGAGTTGTACAAATGCCTATGGTTCCCCTTGCCCTTGTATCATCCCCTTTTGGCCCCATTAAAATATGCACCAGAGGACCACCTGAGGTCGGGAGTTCGAGAACAGCCTGGCCAACATGGTGAAACCCCGTCTCTACTAAAAATACAAAAATTAGCCGGGCTTGGTGGCACGGACCTGTAATCCTAGCTGCTCAGGAGGCTAAGACAGGAGAATCGCTTGAACCCAGGAGGTGGAGGTTGCAGTGAGCAGAGATCACACCACAGTACTCCAGCCTGGGTGAGACGGCAAGACTCCATCTCAAAAATAAATAAATAAATAATTTTTTGAAAAACAAAACAAAACCATGCACCAGGGACTGAAACTGGGGTATGAACAGCACCCCAGACCCTGACCAAGCCATAAAACTGTTTGTAAAGAAGCCACCAGACAAGGCTTAGAGGTGCTGCCTAGCAACCAGAAAACAGGGACCTCTGCCAAATCCACTCTCCCCTCCACAGGCCTCTCTCCAAGCTGTTCTCCTAGTCATTTTCCTCACAATTTTGGCAGCTTCTTTCTACTTATCAGAAATTTAAGAGCAGAGAATTAAATTCAAGTCCCGCATTACCAAGCTTTGTTATTTTTGCAAAGTACACGTTGTGCATTCAGTGGCACACTGCAAAGCATTATCATGAATTATTTAAATGAAACCATCCTTGTCACAATAAATGAGCAAAACACATTTTTTCACTTTCTTCTTACATGTTGTTATTTCTCTTCACGGATTTCTTACTTTGCAACATTAACTAAAACATGATGAGCCCCGCAATGTCATTGCTACAAACTACCCTACCTTAGTTCTGCTGATCATGTATTTTGTTTAATGTGACAGAAGCATTTTTCTTTCTTCTTAAGATTCATTATACTCAAATGTGTCCCTGTAGCAGCATAGAATAGGAACAAATATGAAATATGTATAACCAAGTTTTACTTTTGGAAGTAATTCATATTCAATTCTCATTTGCTTTGCTGGGTGGAACAATAGATGCTGTGAGGTGGGAAGGTAGTAGACATGAAAATCTAAAGATACTGAGACCCTTCGTTGGAAAGGAGGCCAGAAACATTTCTGTTTTGCCTCATATTTTATTAATCTATTTTATAATTCCAAGTAAATGAGAATAAAACTTATCTCAAAGGCTAGCAAAATGATCCTAAAGTCTCAGGCAATGAGGACAGTAATTCATTAAAGATTAACTGTTCTTGGCATTGTCACAGTCTTGTTCAGCTTGAATGTTAATCTCTAAGGAAATTACAGTTATTACCTGTGCTTTATTGTTGATACTGATAAGATCCTCAAGTGACACTTCTGTCTGTGGATACTACATGCTACCAGTACAGGCCCGACTCCATTCTTTGCCCCTGTTTACACGCACACACACCACACACTCTCTCTCTCTCTCCTTACAACGGTATGCAAACAGGTTCATTTTACGCCACTCGGTTTCGTTTCAGGATGTGACAAGGCTACGTGGACAGGGATTAAAAAAACAGCAGTGACTTAAGGCCAGGGGAGGAGGAACACAGAAAATAAATCAGCAATCATTAAAACTTGGAACTGAAGCAAACTTTTAAAAAAATATTTTGGCCACTTAAAAAAAACTTTTCGTTTTGCAATACTTTTTAACTCACAGAAAAGTTGCAAGAATAGTACAGATAATGTCTTTATCCCTTTTACCTGGACTTCCTCATTTAGTTAACATTTTAATAGTTATGGCTGGGCACAGTGGCTCACGCCTATAATCCCAGCACTTTGGGAGGCCAAGGCAGGCGGATCACTTGAGCTAAAGAGTTCGAGACCAGCCTGGGCAACATAATGAAACCACATCTCCGCTAAAAATACAAAAAAATTAGCCAGGTGTGTGGTGCATGCCTGGAGTCCCAGCAATTTGGGAGGCTGAGGTGGGAGGACTGCTTGAGGCCGGGAAGCAGAGGTTGCAGTGAGCTGAGATAGTGCCACTGCCCTCCAGCCTGGGTGACAGAGCCAGCCCCTGTCTCAAAAAAAACAAAAAAAAAGTTAACAGTTTAATAGCTAACATTTTACCATTTTTGCCTTATTATTTAGAATCACTTGAGAGTAAATTACAAACATGATGTCCATTACCTTAAGGGTGTCAATGTGTGTTTCCTAAAACACAAGGTGTACACACTGCTGAAAAATCAAAGTACATCCAGCATTACCAGGAAATCAGCACTGATAAAACACTATATCCACCCCACAGACTCCATTCCCATATTCCTGATTGCTCCAGCAATGTCCTTTATAATCACACTTTTCCTTTTGGTCTAGAATCCAGCCCAGGGTTATCTACTGTATTTAGTTTCCATGTCTCTAGATCTGCCTTCAAAGTGGAGCAAATGCTCAGGTTTTCCTTGTCTCTTATGACTTGATACTTTTGAAGAGTACAGGCCTGCTGCTTTGTCAAATGACCCTCGATTTCTGGTTGGGTGATGGTTCCGCAAGATTACCTTCAGTTTATACCTTCTTGGCAGGAACAGTGTGGAAATGATGCTGTGTTCTCTGTGGATTGCATCGGGGGGCATAGCATGTCAATTTGTCCCACAGATGGTGATTATATCCCTTGGTTAAGATAGTTAATTATTAAGTATTTTGTACTTAATTTATATTTAATAAATAATTTTAAAGCATTTGATTAATTTTAAAGTAATCAAAAACTATTTTAATCTATGTAAATATCCTGTTTCTTATCAAGCTTCACCCACTAGTTTTGGCATTCATTAATCATTCTTTTATTTTTATTTTTTGGAATGGAGTTTTGCTCTTGTCACCCAGGCTGGAGTGCAGTGGCGCGATCTCTGCAACCTCCACTTCCTGTGTTCAAGCGAATCTCCTGCCTCAGCCTCCCAATTAGCTGGGCTTACAAGCGTACACCACCATGCCTGGCTAACTTTCATATTTTTAGTAAAGACAGGGTTTCACCACATTGGCCAGGCTGGTCTCAAACTCCTGACCTCAGGTGATCCACCCACCTCGGTCTCCCAAAGTGCTGGGATTACAGGCGTGAGTCACTCATTGATGATTCTTATTTGAAGCAATTATGACTATGATGGCCTCCATGCAGTGATTTCCTAATTTCTTAATTCCCTCTGCATGTATTAATTGGTGTTCTGTTATGAGGTAGTTTTCCTTCTCCCCTATTTATTTATTCATTCATGGGTATATTTATATCAGTATGGACTCAGGAATGCCTATTTTATTCAATAGGCTATATTACATTATTTGCTTTGAAACTCAAATTATTCCATATTTTGCCAGTGGGAGTGACTTTATTAATAAATTGGCTTCTGTATTCTTTTGGTTAAGTACTTCCTTATTTTCTAGTGTCAAGATATTCCAGACCTATCTTATACTTTCCTTGTCCCTACCCCAATATCAGCCATTTCTCCAGTAAGCTCTGGTTTATTTTATTAGGAAATGGAATTGAGAAACCAATATCTGAGTTTATGGTGTGTTCATTGCTTTTGTGATGTCATTGCTTTTAGGTGCTATAAGATGAAATATATGTACGCACGTGTACATATACAGCCATCTGTCTCTATTTGTGTATCATTCATTTATATACATATTTTAAAACATGAGATTTTACAGTGATATCTCCAATTTCTCTCCAACTCCAAATAGATTAGTCTAGCTTTCCTCCTTTACATATTTGTAGATCCTTTTTCCAAAAGTGAGAAACCTAGCTCCCATAATCTTCAAATCTTTCCCAACCCCCTGTAAACAACCAATCTTCCAGCCCTTCAGAAGCCATCGTCTCCTTCTCCCCTTCTGCACGTGGCTATTGCCCCACTGAGTCTCTCCGCACTCTTCCCGTGGCCACGCCAGGCTGAGCAAACCCTCTTACTGACCCGTAATAGCACATTCTTCTTTTCTATACCTGCTACCCATTCAGGACAAATGATTGCCATTTCAGAATATGGCCAGCTTTGTGTCAAAAGAAGGATTAAATACATCACATAATATAGTGTGTCAGCTCCAGTGGGGAAGAGAATTTGGTCTTGTAATAGAGGCAGCCACTCAAAAGGAAAAAGAAATTTCTTCCAGAAGCACTGGTCTAAAAAAACAAAAAAGTCCACACAGAAGAAAATCTCGGTGAATATATCTTTGCTTTGAATTTCAACTCCATTAAAAATCTTGGGTTGAGTTTTAAATTGATAGTGAAAAGGTTTTTTTTTTGTTTTGTTTTGTTTTTTGTTTTTTTTTTT